>NC_045982.1:15190054-15410312 GCF_010909765.2 Amblyraja radiata | reverse complement strand
TCAGATTCTCTCTCTCTCTCTCTCTCTCTCTCTCTCTCTCTCTCTCTCTCTCTCTCTCTCTCTCTCTCTCTCTCTCTCTCTCTCTCTCTCTCTCTCGTCAAACGCCGGTAAGCTTTACTCGGCAGCCGGCCGAACGACAGAGTACCTCTGTACTCTAGAAAATACTCGCATTTAAATGGGCAGGTTCACTCTTTACATCATTCTTTAATAAAATAAACAGAGATGACTTCTACCCTCCTTAATAGCTGAGTTGTTGTCCGAGTACTTCTTGGCGCTTCTTTTACGACAGATTATTGTCCTGACGTTAAGTTTCATACGGTAGACAAAAAATGCTGGAGAAACTCAGCGGGCGAGGTAGCTTCTATGGAGAGAAGGAATAGACGACGTTTCGGGTCGAGACCCTTCCTCAGACTCAAAGTTTCATACCATCATTTTCCGTACACTGAAAGGCGTGGGCGGTGTTGAGTCCACTTTTGAGAGAGAAAGAGGACTCATACAGCACAGTTGCAAGGACTAGACTTGACTGCAGCATTGTTCCTTTGCAAGACTTCCTTATTTTGATCTAAGCTCGAGCAAATATTAATCGTATTCATTTCGATCAGTGCTTTCGCAGTACAGGTAGCTGCTGAACATTCTTGGTACAGCTCTCGTTAATGCCAACAAACCATACGACGCAGAGCCCGCATCTTTGCTTATAATTGGAATAATTTCTTTAATTACTGTCGGCGGTTTCAACTTGCAAATTACACGAACAAAGCCAAAGCCGTGTATTTTCATAAATGTCAGCACAATAACTCAATTATGGTTACACGGGGAGTTGAGCTGCCGAACGAACGGCTGAGTTCAGGGCCGGTGTGTAGTCTGAAGAAGGGTTTCGGCCCGAAACGTTGCCTATTTCCTTCGCTCCATAGATGCTGCTGCACCCACTGAGTTTCTCCAGCAATTTTGTGTACCTTCGATTTTCCAGCATCTGCAGTTCCTTCTTAAACACACGTAGTCTGAAGCGGTTCACAGACGGGTTTAACGTGAATTTCTTTCATGCAGAGAGGGGAGAATTTCCCCAGCACTTTCAGTGAAAGGGTTAACGACCCTGCATCTGTAGTGCGGCTGTGAGAATCAGAGGCTCCACGCTTACTGCGCTCCTCACACTGATACTTCTGTGTTGTATTAGTGAGGCTGATACCAGAATTCCAAAATAAGAGCATGCAGGTTTCTAAAGTTTAATATCTCACAGCTATGATCAAATCCCAGCCAGAACCAAATGGTGCTCGAGAGAGATTTAGTGAAAACAAATGCATGCAAAGATGTAACAACAGTGTTTATTTCACATTGATTGCCACTTGATGGTGAAACGGCTGCAAGTTCAACAGTCCATCAGAGCGTGCACTAGATATTTACATAATTGTCCTGCACAAATTAATATTGTTGTTTCATGTGGCGTCCAGCTTGGTCATAAATAGCTGCTTCTCATAATAAAACAAAACTTATGTTTTATCGCCTCAATTCAAACGGCGCAATTGAGCACGAATTCCTACCAGAAATAAACAATTACACATCTAATTTAACAAACTCTGAGCAGCCCTTTCATTTAAACGCGGTTTATCTCACATAAGATTCGGATTAGTTTGCTGTTATAGATACCACGCTGCAATGACATTCCTTGTTCACATGAAGCTCAGAGTAAACAGTATAGTTATGATAGATACAACGATGCATCATGCAGAAACAGCGGAATAGTTCACCCACCGTAGTGCAACTCTGAAATCTTGCAAAAAACGAAATGACTCTGAAGAACTTGCCTCTGTGTTTATCTGCACCAGAAAACGAAGTTAGCAGATAAAGGAGAAAACAAGTCAACATTGTCCAAATAACCATCCATTCTAATTCTGTAAAGTACCTACAAATGTATGCAATGGAAAATGAATATTCATAAACTCTGCAGCTTATGTAAATTGTTGCATATATAAACTGTCCTTGAATGATTAGCTGCTACATGCATCATATTAAAAAAAATGGTGACATGGAAAAGCAAATATGAATGGATTATAAAGATACACTAAGAAAAATAATGGAAAATAACAAAATCAATAATAACCAAGAAATTAGTCAGACTTAGTCTTGCTCCTCCTCCTGTCCAGCTTTCTCCACCCCCCCCCCCAACAACCCCACCCATGACAATCAGTCTGAAGAAGGGTCCCGACCCGAAATGTCACCTATCCATGTTCTCCAGAGATGCTGCCTGACCCACTGAGTTACAGAGGCACTTTGTGTCTTTATTTCCAATCTTCCATAAATTACAAATACGTCTACAATTAAGATAAACATGTGTTTATTTTTAATGTATATTTCCACCATTGAGTTTTAGCAACTAGGTAGACAAATATTTCACTTCAGTATGAGTGTCTGTGACTGTGTGGGAAACAATAGTTTTTTTAATGTTGAGCAGTTTTAGACCATTTGGTGCACCTACCATGTCATTTGGATTCAGATTTAACAAGATGTATCTGTAATTATATAATTGTTCACTTCAATTAACATCCTGCCTTAAAGTGAGTCAAGTATTGACTTTTCAGTTACATGCTTTCTCTCTCTCTGCACATGAATCACCAACAAGGCCTTTACTAAAAAAAACTTTAAGCAGCTTTTAGGAAATACATTTTTTTAATTACATTTCTCTCACTCATTTGGATAGGAAAAAAATCCACAATCAAAACAATTACATCGAATAAAAAATTCTGAGCTGGTTTTCTCAAACTCAGTAATAAAAACAAAGAAACTCCATCAAAAGGACATTTACTCATGGGATATATTGTGTGAATGGTGTCTGATGGAACACCCCATCCCTTTAACAACCTTGCACGGATCCATTTGTCCTGCCCACCCAATCCTAGAGTCAGGCGAGAAGGCATGGCAAAGCTTGGTGGCTTGAGCCTCAGCCACTGTGCTTGCAGAGCTGCCTGACACGAGGCAAGGCCGTGTGCAGAGTTTCACCTCCTGTCGCTACTTGTGAGCCTTTGTACGTGACTTGTAGAAACAAGGAACTGCAGATGCTAGTTTACAAAAAAAAGACACAAAGCACTCGTGTAACTCAGTGGATCAGGCAGCATCTTTGGAAAACATGGATTGGTGACCAAGGGTCCTGACCCAAAAAATGACCTATCCATGTTCCCTTGGAGTTACTCACTGAGTTGTTCCAGCACTTTGCGTCATTGTGAATTGCTTTATAGTTTTGTAAGAGTTTGTGCGGGAAATGTTTAAAATTCTTTAAATAGCTTTGAATAATTTAAAAAAGTCTAGAAAACAGTTGAAAGTGCTAATAATCCAAGACATTAAAACAATGTAAAAGAAAATCAACTTGCCTTTTACTTCTGAACTTCCAGGTTTGGAATCACTATCCAATGGGACATGCTGGGGTCTGAACCAAGGTAATGTATTTATGAGACCCCACCATAAATCCATCATTTCCTCAATCGCCGTACATTTGGGTTTCTCCACGTGGAACCCAGCAGCCAAGTGGCTTCTGCCATTCATCTTGTTGTATGTGGGTACCTAGATCCACGAGGTAGCCAACTCTTGGCCTCAGCCACACCAGTCCTGCCCAGGCACACAACGAGGGAGTAGAAAGGGTGTACCCTCAATAAAATGAGATTCAGTGGATATTTTTAAGGTAGAGAGAGATACATTTTTGACTAGTACAGGTGTCAGAGGTAATGGGGAGAAGGCAGGAGAATGGGGTTACGAGGGAGAGATAGATCAGCCATGATTGAATGGCGGAGTAGACTTGATGGGCCGAATGGCCTAATTCTACTCCTATCACTTATGACCTTATGACCTTCATCTTTATTTCTATGCCTAATGAATGTAACATTCTCTTCATATCTACTCCTCCAAGAAATGTGATGCAACAAAAACATGTCTCACTATAAAGGTGGACCTATAAAATTGTGTCCCATTCTTTTCAATAATTTGATGTCCATCAAATGAGAACAATCCAGTGGCTGCTAATCTGCTTTAATGGCAGGAATATATATTTTTTAAATCTTATGAGAAAAAAAATCTTTGAAATGCTTAAGAACAGAAAAAAAAATAGGAGCTGGAATGGGTCACCAGTCCGATCCTCCAGGCTTGCCCTTCCATTCAATATGATCATGGCTGAACAATGCTGGCCCCAACTCTTCTTCTGTGCCAGTTCCCCATCACACCCGATTCTTCGACCTTTTAAATGTTTATCCATCTTCACCTCAAATATATCTAGTGATCTCACCTTCACCACTTTGCACTTAGATTCACTTATGTAAACCTGGGTCAATCGTGAAATGCAGGGAAGATATTTGTTTCGAAGGAAGAATATCTCCAATGTGAATAAATGAAAATTGTCTGACAGAAATTCATCCCTAATCAAAGCAGCAGATAGGATAATGGCGTTTAAGAGGCTTTTAGATCGGTACATGGATTGGCATGGGATAGATGGATATAGATTGATGTATAGGCAGAGGAGATGTGTTTAACTTGGCACCATGCTTGGGTACAGATATTGTTGGCCAATAGGAAGTACTGTATACTTTTACAATATAGACTTTGATTATACTATGTTATATGTTCACAGCAATTCAATCAGAATTATTTGGTTTAGAGTTTAGAGTTTAGAGGTACAGCATGGAAATAGGCCCTTCAGTCCACCGACTCCATGCCAACCATGATCACCCATACACTAGTTCCATCTTACACCCCAGGGACAATTTACAGAAGCTAATTAACCTAAAAACCTGCTCATCTTTGGAATGTAGAGGTGAACCAGATCACATGGAGGAACTTTACGGTCATGGGGAAAATGTACAAACTCCGTATGGACAGCACCTGTAGTCAGGATCGAACCCAGGTCGCTGGCATTCTAAGGCAGCAACTTTACCACTGTGTGCCGCCCGCAATATTTGTCCACCATATTCATACACATGCCATTTATATGAATGTAGTGCATATATTTATTCATTCAGAATGAATGTCTGTAAGCTATGGTTCATCTGGCTTTGAGACCTGCGATCAGATATTCTCTTTTTCTTCTGCTTTGATGCCAGTAGAGAGCCTGGACCATTGAAACAAGTTCCTTTACCTTCAATGACAGGACGTATGTCCTCTACACATCTCCAATTCTTCTTTGACATATTGGAATGCCATGGGTGATGTAAATACCTGATAGGTGCCATGAGAGCACGTTGGCAAGAAATGGAAGAAAAGTACCAAAGTGGTGGTTTTCTAAATTAATCTGATAAATTGTGTTGGTGATATCAACGCCACATATGGTGATGAGGAGAGAGAGAATTGCTTTTAGGCTTCGTTTGAATAAAGCAACACATTGAGAAACATGCACACACGCATATACACACACAGACAGACACACTTACAGGCAAATTCTGTAGTTGTCTGACAAAACGTTCAGTCATTATTAGATATCTTCACTTACTTGACTTTTCCTATTTAGTATGGGAGTTAAGTGGTTTCCTGAGCTTTTCAAAAGATTTTTAGAATTTTTGTTGTGACATCCTACATTTAGTCATAGAGTTATGGAGTGGCCCAACTTACCCACACCAATCAACATGTCCCATCTACACTAGTCCCACCTGCCTGCCTTTGGCCCATATCCCTCTAAACACGTCCTATCCATTTCAAGTAATGACATTTAGGAATGTTTTAATATTTTGGACAATTTTGGACTGCTCGCTACAGTCAAGGTCAGATTTAACTTTTTTTGACCTGCAGTATGATCTTGGTAGCTGGTATTTAATGACATTTACTTTTAAAAGGTGGTTGGACCAGAGGAGGTGGGTGCTGTTTGTTGGATTGCCAGCCTTCCGGTTTCCACAGATGTCTCTCCTATTGTGGAGCTTGGAATCTCCTGGGCTTTGTGCCAATGGCAAACCACCACCTATCTTTGATCAAGCCTTTGGATGACTAAATGGTGGAAAGCCTTTGGCTATGGGAGATGCCTGGAAACAAGGGTGGTCTCTGGCCTGAGCTTGGACACAGGGAACTGGTGAACAAGGTGGGTGGGCTGTGGTTGGTGGGGTTTATATATTCTGGGAAATATAATAGTCAAATGTCAAATGTTGACTGGGAGCCAAAACAAACAGAGCAAATAATAATCGCTTCAAACTCTTTAACCAGCAGGTCATAAATGACACTCCCAGCTTTCTCCAATTCTCCACTTTTACTTGAGTCTTCAGAACCCGATCAACTAGAGCAGTATCAAATTGACTCACAGCCTCAAGATCCTGGTCTCAAGATCCTGGACTGCAAGCAACATTGGTGTGAAATGATCGCTTTGGGTTATGTCAAACAAATTGATCATCACCTTCAATAATGGGTGAAAATCTCAACCAATGTCAACCTGATGGAAAGCGCCAGAGGGAAGGAATAGGTGATGTTTTTGGTCAAAACCTTTTGGGTCCGAAGAAGGGTCTCGACCTGAAACGTCACCTATTCCTTTTCTCCAGAAATGCTGCCTGACCCGCTGAGTTAATCTAGTATTTTGTGTCTATCTTCTAT
The DNA here is from genome assembly GCF_010909765.2 of Amblyraja radiata. Classification (NCBI taxonomy): domain Eukaryota; kingdom Metazoa; phylum Chordata; class Chondrichthyes; order Rajiformes; family Rajidae; genus Amblyraja; species Amblyraja radiata. The sequence goes on along the minus strand of NC_045982.1, from coordinate 15,403,769 downwards.
GTAAACCAACATCTGCAGTTCCTTCCTGCACATGGAAAGAGCCAGTGTGAGTGCAGCTCAGGGCAGGCATGTGTGAAGATATAGGTACTGGAGAAACCAGAAGATGGTTAAGGATTTCACTTCATTTCCCTAAACTGGGATTTATCTAGACTCCTGCCAAGAGGACACTTGACGCTGAGCCTTCAGTCAAAACTGTGCAATGCAAGAGAAAGTTACAAAGTTCTTACTCCTACAGTTTAACACCTTACTCTGAATCCATGGTGAACTGTACAATATCTACCAAGTACCAAGCAGAGGGCAAGGAAGGAAATGGCTTAAGTGCTGTGGTGAAAATGAGGGGAGTATATGTAAAATTGAAAATGCTATACACTCAACATTTCAACAATAACTATGGCAAGAAAATAAGAATTGGTGGTGAGGTCCATGTCCTTATATTGGAATAATAAATGATTGTTAAGATAATTGAGGTGGTATTGTAGACTGTGAAGATGATTATCAAAAATTGCAGTGTGATGTTGATCATCAGGATAAGTCGCCCGAGAAATGACACGATTATTTTAGATATGCGCAAGGTGTGGCATTAGGGAAGTCAAACCAGGGGTACGACTTTCACAGTGAGCGGTATGGCCCTCGGGAGTGTTGTAGAACAGAAAGACCTGACAGTATAAGTACAGAATTCCTTGAAAGTGACAACAGAGGTAGATAGAGTGGCAAAGAAAGCTTTTGGCAGGCTGGCCTTAATCATTCAGGATATTGACTAGAGAAGTTGGGATGTTATTTTGCATTTGTACAAGACTTTTGTGATGCTTATTGGAGGATTATGCAAAACGCAATACGACAGAGTAACTCAGCAGGCCAGGCAGGCAGGCAGGACGATGGATTGAGTTATAGAACTGGGCAATCTAGGACTCTATTCCTTGCTGCGTAAATGTGAGAGGAGTGATCCTGTAGGGGTATATAAAATTGTAAGGAGAATACATTGGAAATGTTTTCCCAGGATTGGGGAAATCAAGAACGAGATGACATAAGAACCCCAGAGGCAACGTTTTCACATAGAGAGTGGTACATATGAGGGCCGAGCTGCCAGTGACAGTGAATGAAGTGGCTTTTGAATGACCCATTATCATAGCTAGCTCAGTGCAACACTGGCTACTTGTTAACCTTGGCCCTCTTTTGGAAATTATTTTCTCAGACATAAGAAAAATAGAAGCAGAATTCAGCCCCTCAAGTTTGTCATGTATCTCAGTTGTAAATAATCAATTTCCCCCATTTGTCCTATAATTATGTACCCTAATTTGAGATTCTCTCAGTTGTGGACACATGTTAACATTTACCCTGACGTACCCCCTTTGGATTTACATATTTTAACAAGGTTACCCTTATTCTTCTAAACTCTAAAAAATAGATCTAATTTCTTTAGGTGCTAGTGATAGGACAACTCTCTCATTCCAACAATAGTACAACCGTCGAGTATATTCCAGTGACCTGCAGGTTTGTAGGTTAACTGGCTCTGTAAACCTTTCTGTAATATGTAGAACAGAACTAGTGTATGGGTGATCGCTGGTCAGCGCTTACTAGGTGTTTCCATGCTGCATCTCTAACCTAACCTAAACTAAACTAAACTAAACTAAACTAAACTAAACTAAATTTTCATCCCAGGGAAGCTATGGGAAATATTGTGCATCAGGCCTTTACATCCAAGTTTGAAACTGGTGCTTCATGAGTATTAATGCCCAACCCAAAAACTCTGCTATGATGCAGAATTTATGCCATTATAAGCAGCCAACCATGAAAATCCTAAACTTCACCTCAATCATTCATCATGGAAGATAATATAAACTAAAAATAAAATGGTTAATTATTAATCTGAATTTATTGAAATCCTCCTTGATTACAAATATGAATTTTACATCCAAGCCTGTTCAAGAAGTCAATTATGTTTCTGCACAAAGCATAGCACCTCAAACATAACTCAATACAGAATCATTGTCTTTGGTGCCCAAAGTTCTCTTCACAAATCACTTTACTGAATCTAATTTGCATTGGAGTCAACTTTCTGATATAATATTAAATTTCAGTTTAGAAACAGAAACATAGAAAATAGGTGCAGGAGTAGGCCATTCGGCCCTTCGAGCCTGCACCGCCATTCAATATGATCATGGCTGATCATTCAACTCAGTATCCTGTACCTGCCTTCTCTCCATACCCCCTGATCCCTTTAGCCACAAGGGCCACATCTAACTCCCTCTTAAATATAGCCAATGAACTGGCCTCAACTACCTTCTGTGGCAGAGAATTCCAGAGATTCACCACTCTCTGTGTGAAAAATGTTTTCCTAAAGTCTCGGTCCTAAAGGAATTCCCCCTTATCCTTAAACTGTGACCCGTTGTTCTGGACCTCCCCAACATCGGGAACAATCTTCCTGCATCTAGCCCGTCCAACCCCTTAAGAATTTTGTAAGTTTCTATAAGATCCCCCCTCAATCTTCTAAATTCTAGCGAGTACAAGCCGAGTCTATCCAGTCTTTCCTCATATGGATTTATTCCGTTTTTTAAAAATTGTTTGTATATGCCTGACTCAAACTACAGACTCTAAGCTGTAAGATAAAAAGTAATGCTACACCACCAGCAATTTGGCCCCACATCAGTCACAGTGTGCAGGTCCATTGGAATGATGGTAACTTTGATTAGAGGAGCCTATTCCACAAGACCCAGGTGTGCAGGAATGATCCCCGCGGCCTCTTCTTCAGGTGATAAAGTGCTTACAGAGCAACTGTCATTATTGCAGCCACTCCATCAATGTAGATGAGAGAGACCTCTGGTCTGGAAGAGTTGCTGTGAAATCTAAAATATTATTCTGATAAAGAGTAGTCACAGTAACAACCAGAAGGATCAAATCTTTTGTGGTGAATTCCCTCTACATATAAATAATAGACTCTCTAACTGCCTTGGAATAACAATTTTCAAAGCAACGTTCATCTGTTACACGCACACAGTTTTGTCAGCTCCACTTAAGGGACCATCCAATATTGTGTTAAGGCACTGAGGAACAAACACTCTTTTGTGTCCCATTGACAATGATTGCATTGATTCGTGGCAACTTTAAAACTGAAAGCTCATATTTACTAAACCTGGATGACACATTTTCAGCTATATTTACAGCTCGTCTGACACAATCACCTCTAAAGCAACATTGCAGGAGGTTACTGTATTGCTCAATTAAGCTAATCTTGTTCAAATTAAAGTGATACGCGTTGATTACTTATAAAAATGCAAAATCAGATTGCAGAAGTCCAGACCATGGACATTTGTATCCACATGCATGTTAAAGCAAAAGTTCTGATAAAAAACATTATTTTGCGATAGATCTGATTTTGTTTATTGCCTTTTTTTTTTGTTGAGCAAGACAAATCCAGTTTAGTACCTTTGACCAGTTGGATTCATACTGTTGCAAGTGCAACCTTATTGCCACTTGCTTGTACTTGTTTCTTCTGTGCAATTCCCCCAAAGTGTGTGGATTTTGAAGCATGAATTATGCTCAGTGCAGCTCAAGTTTCCATGATCTTTTGTGCTAGTTTGTTTAAAAAAACCCATTAAGCTTGCTGCAGGCTCTGTCCTCAAAGCTGGTCACACCACCAGAGTGAATTAATTGCCATTGAGAGTTTCTGTTAATTGCATTTTTTTGCAGGCCCTTTACAAAACTAAAATTTAAGCTGGATCTTTTGGGCTCAAGAACACACTAATAGGTATGTTTTAAATGGTTTGATTGTAATTATTTTCTTAATTAACCGTGAAGTAGACTATTGTATCTCAATCTAATTAAAACAAGTTTTTAAAAATATTTTGAAAGATAATTTCCAGTAATGTACGATCTGGTTACTTACAGTTGTTGGACTGTGATTAAGAGGCTTACTTGTGAGAAATCCATTTCACTTGTACTAACCAGATTTTAAATGTCAGCAGCTTTAAACCATAACAAGGAATATTGTTAAAGAAACATTCTTAAAAAAATTATGATTTTATGTTGCCCGATTGCACTAGTTTATGATAGATGTTATGTTACAAATAAAACTAAGCAGAAAATCTGGGGGGAGGAATTCATTTCATTTTTGGCATAATATTCCCCCGCAGAATGTCCAATTGTAGCCAGGCTGGAGGGACCAGATCACATATTCAGTGCAGATGGGCTCAAGTATTACATCATTTTCATGAGATGTCAAATTCGCAAAAAAAGTTTCATCAGTGCCAAATATTATCCAGGGCTTCCCAAAGGATTAACATCTATTAATTTGCAGTGTCAAACATTTTAGGAGACATTCATCATTCTAATTAATCTCACATTAAATATGCTTTTGTTAAGCATTTATGGACATAAACTATTAATCCATCCATATGTTTAATTAAAGCACTGCACTTGCATTAATTCCCTCAAACTCTCCATTGTGCAATGAATTGCATGAGTCAATTATTTATTTCATTGGCATATTGTTGGGATAAGTTAAAGACACCCTGTCACAGAGGACTGTCAAAGCCATTGAGCTCAGGGTAATAGGTTCTAAAAAGGGAATGAAAACAAATTTAGCAAGAAATAACCCACACGACTTTAAACTGACTTTGAACTCATCGGTTCAGTACAAAGAATCATTTAAATATCAGATGATGTTAATAAATTTAGATGCGTATTTTATCAGTAATTGCAGTGAGGGGCTGGGCTGACAGAACATTCCAATAACATACAGATACAAATAAAATATTTTAAGCAGATGAACTCCACTAACAAAGTAAATAAAATTGAAATGCTCGAAATTATTTTTTAGCTTTCATCATTTAAAAAAGGGCAACAGTTGTGTCACAGAGAAGCAGGAACTAACTGGTTTAAATTTGTAAATTTAAAATCAAAACACAGTTTTTGGAACTGTAGAGAGGAGTCCTCATTTGTTACTATATTAGTGGAATTAAGTTCATTGGTAACTACATTAAATAGAAAAGCCAATGAAATTAAGTATCCCGGGCATTATGCCATGGCAAATTGCAAGCTTAGGTTGTCATTCCTTCTACTGTTAGATTTGGTCTCAGTGGTGCCATCTGAGCATTGAGGTTCACTGCATTCCTAATGATGGAAAGAGGAATACAGAAGGGGCTGCCCCCTATCCAGTCACGTATAATGTTCAGCGACACAAACAGTTGCTTGTGGAGTACATTTCCATGCTCCAAGAGATAATGTGAGCAGAGCATTTTATCTTGTGAATACATGATCTTGAAATGAAATGAGAATGCTTAACGTGAAACAGTACAGCATAGGGGCAGGCTCGTCGGCTCACAGTGTCTGTGCCAAACATAATGCAAAGTTCATATCTTCTGCCTACACGTGATGCTTATCCTCTCTTCCCTGCATATCCATGTGCTATTGTATGATAAAACTAAAATCCAAAGCAGTGGAATAAATGTTGAGAAAGTTATACAGCTTTTAGGGCTGAATGTCTTCCATTTAATCCATCTAACAGTAAAATAATGCACTATGCAGTTGGCTTTTATTCAGGGCACAGGTCATTTGCCACAAATATCATAAAATGTCATACACATGTTAGCAATAGTCACTGGGGAATTCACATTGCAATATGGAAATGTTTATTCCATATTAAATTTTCAGATTTAGTTTCAATCCCTATTTAGTTAACAAGAATGTACAGCTTCAAACATTCAGTGAACTGGAAAACACTAGGTACGCCTTTGGATTTTCAAATTTGAACAAATGGGGTTGGCATTCAGTCTTCCTTCATTTGTTAGTTATGTTGCTCATCATGCTTCTTTTAAAATTCGTTGGATAAATGAAAATATCTGACAGCACATAAAATATGAAGATTCCTTATTGGACTGAATCTTTAATTGCCCTGACCATTCATATTTTGTTGTCAGAAATGTTCATTTATCCAATGAAATTACGAGTTGCTGTAAATTAGTACTTTTGTTTAATTTTATGGATTTTATTTGTTGAAAGTCTGATTTTTGATCAGTGTAGTGCCTGCAGTGCTAAGTGGTTGTTGTATTGGTATATTGGGGATCTGTACAGTTTGCAATAATTACTGATTCGTGGCAAACAGCAGCAGATGGCTTTTATTCTCATTAAGAAAACAAGCAACATATTTTTGTTGGAATTTATTCAAACACTTGCTTCGCTGTGAAACTAATACATGCATAAATATGATACATAAATTTATTTCGGTTTGGGGAAAAATGTCATTTGTAAATTAAATAAGGAACTTTGCTATTCTTTTTCAATTCCCCTTGTAATTAATGAAATGTTTCCTTTAACTTGTAACCCAAAAAAAAAAATCAGTGTTAATATCTCTGAGGGAACCACAGGTCTTTTCAGAAAGGATGTGTAATTGTAGCTGTTCAGGGTGGCCTCCTGTTCCTGTGTGCCTGTTACACACCCCAGACACCAGTACACTTCAATCCAATGCACTTGCAAACCTGTTTAATAACCGCTTGCTGTCTTGTTATAGCAGAGGCCAGGGAATAAGCAGCAAGGAAGGGCCGACTTTCTGGGAAGAAAGCATGTTAAATTACGTTGCATGTTTAATTCTCCCCCTGAAGTGATCATGATAATAAGATTCCTGTGCCTTAGAAATCACCCACGCCTTCACTAAATGGTGTTCAAGTTGACCTTTTGGAATAATTACAAAGAATATCATTCAAATATCACATGTTAACTTAGTGATTATTATTAGACTATTTTATATGTCATAATACATTTTCAGTGCCTTTATAAATAGAAGTACAGAAATCAAACAATCTTGCTGAACATATTAGAGTGTCTTCATATTGGATTGCTTCAAAATATGTCCCAACTTGTTACTTTGAAGGTTCTTTCAGCACTGATTACCTCATTGCATTTAAATCCATTTTTTACCGATGTCCCATGCCATCAATTATGATGTAACTTTAGATGAGAGAGATGATTTTTTATTTTAAAGCAAATTGTTTAGACATTTTGTTTGCTGTTAATAAGATTTTACTGAAGATATTCAAAGCTTTATTCTCAGGAGGTGGATGCTTATATAAACTAGTGTGACAGTTCACATTGGACAGCATAAAGGTGTCAGCCTCCATCAGATCATTGGCTTTGGGAGTATGCTTTTTTTTTAAAATACAACAGAATATACTTTGACTGCTTGTCCTATTTAAGCCTGTAATAATCAAATATTCTGTGGGTGTTACTTCATTAAAATAGTCAAAGTTTTGTAATAAAGTATGAACATCTGGATTTGAACTTCTTCCTGATGTTACCATCAGAACAATATATTTTTTTGTTATTAGCAGGCAATTCTACACAATTGCATTTTTGATAAATTTGGTACTATGTGAATCAGGGTGGGGCTGCGACTTAATGTAAAATAAAACACTGGTCCCTTTGCATACATGGCATCATCATACCTTATTTTAGAAACTATTATTTTTCCTAAAAAATATTGTGAAAGGCTCTGGTTGTGTGGCTAAACCTGAAAGGATTCTTACTTTTCTTAGTTTGTCTAACAGTAAAATACAGATTTGATAAATTAATAATTTAATTTAATCCTATTCACTTCAATTGCAAAATTAATTGATAGACTTGGATTTTGCTAAGTCTTCTAGCTTATTCTTCCCACGGAAGCACTTCTTGATCAATGTTAAGTATTGCAAGGAAATATAAGGAGTGTTTTTTTTAAAAACTAATTGTGCAGGAGCTATCATTTCATTTACATTAGATTTTCGAACGAAAGTAATGGGACTATCTCTGTCTAGTGTTACTTCATAACAAATACATATAGCATAACAGATGGCCAGCAATGATTTACAAAAGCAGTCATTGAATCAAGTGATTCTGAAGACGCCATTAATGGTACGACTGAAGCTTAAGCAGACTTGGAAACATCAACAGAACACCAAGCTTAAATTAATGCTTAAAACTCACTGCCAGCTGCTTGTCATTCTTTATAATATGAAACCTATAATTTTATCATCACAAGTTTTGGCATTGTATGCCTTTATGTGGGAGAAGAGATGGATGCTGGAGAAAGTACATAAAGCAAATTAAAACAACCTAATACTGATGACAATGAACTGGAAAGTATTTCACCTGTAAGACTGCCGCAGATGTGTAGTGGCAAGTGTTTTAGCATTAGCTCACTGGATAATTATTATCACGTAATATTAAGCATTTATTTTGACTGATATACTTTTGGCCATTAACCAGTCCTGCCGTTCATTTATATTTTGTAGTTGGAGTGACCAGGCAGTGAAAATTAAATTCTATTTTGTTCTTATTAAGTTTCTGTTAGGTTATAAAGTATGTTTGAGAAAACTCTCATATATATATGGGACGGTAAAAAATATATCTGCTTTTAAAGCAAAAGCAATAGATTTTAAATTGTCTGAGATGATGCTTGCCTAAAGTATCAGACTGCTTAAAAAAAACTATATTTGTCTAAGTTTATTTTTGCAAAGTAGGTGCAAATTAAAGTCTCAACAGTCAGTCGCTTGTTTATAGGGAATCTCTGTAAAAACACACAGAACGAGATAAACTATTAAGTGTTTCCCTAAATGTTATCCTATCTTGAAATCAATAGAGAAATGCACAGTCTTTTATCCAGAGTAGGGGAAATGAGAACCAGAGGACATAGGTTTGAGTTGAGGAGAGAAAGATTTAATAGGAACCCTAGGGGCACATTTTTTACACAAAGGGTGGTAGGTTTACAGAACGAGCTGCCGGAGGAGGTAGTTAAGGCAGGTACTTTCACAATATTTAAGAACCATTTTGACAGGTACATGGATAGGATAGATTTAGAGGGATATGTGCCAAATGCAGGCAGGTGGGACTTGCGTAGATGTGGCATGTTGGTTGGCTTGGGCAAGTTGGGTTGAAGGACCTGTTTTCACAATGTATGACTCTATGACTCTCTATGTTTCAAGCATCTTTAGAACATAAAATTATAAATAATGTTTCAACTCTTACTGCAGAAAGTATTATAAGCGTATGGATTTTATCCGGGTCGGTTTACAAGAATGCTTGAACTTTTACTCTTTTTATGGTTGTTGCAGTACTTAGTGCATTCATATTGCACATATTTTCTGAGGTGCTTTGTTGATGAACATTAGTGTATAACTTAGAGTTTATGCTGGCTTGATTCATTGTTTATGCTGTTTGGAAACATGATCAATGAATTTAAATCAGCTTAAATATTCAAGTTTTTCAATGTGTTTGTCATGAACAAAATCTAAACTTTAGAACTAGTGCCTCCAGATAAGAGGAATAGGCAGAGTAATAGGATGTGTGTTTCACCCAATGACAGTCAAATGCTGACTTTGTGATCTCAGGCTGTACTGGCCAAGCTTAGCAGATGAACTGTAGATTTTCTTTTCACTGAATCTGGAAAGTATATGACACAAAAAATGGCACTTTTATTGACTTTGATCCCAATCTTTGCTGATCCCATTTGCCTGCATTAAGCTCCGTCTCTTCTATCCAAATATCTAGCACTCTCCGTAAGGAAAAACGTACTTCTCAGATCTCCTTTAAATTTCCCCCATTTCACCTTAGCCAGCTAGTTCCAGTCCTTTGTCCCTGGGAAAAAGAAAGATTCTCTGCCACTCACCGTTTTATAGACCTCTACAAGGTCAACGCTCAGCATTTTGCCAGAGAATAAGCATTTCCTATCCAATCCCACTTCATGACTATAGCCCTCCATTCCAGGCAACATTCTGCCTAAGAAGAAGGAGATATAATAGATTTTTTTAAAGTATCACAGAAACATAGAAATGTACAGCACAGCAACAGGCCCATATGGCTCACCTCACCCTCGCTGACTGTGATGCCGATATACGCTAATCCCATTTGCTGGCCTTAAATTTGTATCTCTCCGCGCCTTTCCTATCAGAGTACCTGTCCAAATGCCTTTTAAATATGTAATGGCATCTTGTTTCCATTTCCTCTTACGGCAGTTCGTTCCAAATATTCAAATTCTCTGTATGAATAATTACCCCCCAGATTGCTTTTAAATATTTTCCCTCTCACCTTAAATCACAAGTTCTAATTCTAGACCCTGCCCTAGGAGGAAGATTCTGACTATCTATCCTAGCTATAAAGTCACCCCTCATACTTCTGCATTCCAGTGAAAATAAACCTAACTATCCAATCTCTCCTTATTAACTGCAGCCCTCCATTTCTGGTGAATCTCTTCTGCACTCTTTCTATTGCTACCGCATCTCTCTTGCAGTGTGGAGTCCAGAAATGTAGACCAATCTATACTCTAAAATGCGGTCTAACCAATGTTTTGTTTATGCAACTGCAACATGACATCCTAACTCTTATACTTGATGCTGATGAAGGCAAGCATACCAAATACCTTTCACATTGCCAAATCTATCTGTGTCACCACTTTTGAGACTGTAGATGCTGGAATCTGTAGCAAACGGAGAGCTGCTAGTGGAGGGAAATGGACAGCCTACATTTTGAATCGGGATCTTTCATCTAGACACTTGTTCCCCAAAGTCTCACTGTTCGTAAGGTCCCTGCCATTTAATCAATATGTCCTACCCAGAGTTTGACCTCCCAAATCATGTCTCAAGCTTATTTGATATATTTTATTCATTAAATGTACAACTATATAATATATATACATACTTGAATATAAAAGTCAGGAAGTCATGTTGCAACTGTATAAAACTTTGGTTAGACTGCACTTAGAATATTGTTTGCAGATTTGGTCACCACATTACCGCAAAGATGTGGAGGCTTTGGAGAGGGTGCAGAAGAGGTTCACTGAAATGGTGCTTGGATTAGAGATATAATTAGCTATAACGAGGGGTTGGACAAATTTAATTTGTTTTCTAGGGAGCATTGGAGGCTGAAGAAAAAATATGATAAAACGAGGTGTAAATGGGGTAGATATAATCTTTTTCCCACTGTAGAGATGGCAAATACTAGAGGGATAGCTTTTAGGGAGAGGAGGAAAGTGTAAAATATATTTACAATGCAAGTTTTGGTTTATCCCAAGGTGCCTGGAATGCACTGCCAGAGGAAGGGGATAATATAGCAGTGTTTAAGAGGCATTTAGACAGATACATGATCAGACAGGGAATTAAGTGATATAGACCATGCAGTCAAATATGCAGTTGAAATTGACATCATGGGCAGCACAGACCTTGTGGGTTGAAAGGTCTGTTCCTGTGTGGCACTGTTCTACGTTCTGTGTCATTTGCAGTTACAGGACATATCCCATGACATCTGTTCTTCTTCCACATACATCCCATGAACAATATCTAAACAGTTTTTGTACCAGGTTCAGTCCCTCAACGTGCAATGGCAAAATTCCTTGAACAATGACCTCTCTCTGTTGATATTTTGTGGCAGATACACCAAGATTCAGTGCATCCCATGGCACATAGTACTGCCCCATGTAATGTTTGAATATGCAGCATTAATTTGTGGACAGATTCTTGCTTCAGATAAATCAAAATGTGTCTTTCAACGAGTTGACAACCTCTTGTCAGGAGTTGATGCTTGTATAAGTGTGCATCTCAGTGTTTAGTCAGTAGCTTGTATGAGGCCACTCCTCTCTTTCTCGTTTCTCATGCTAGATGCATATTCTGTAAGAAGAGAAAGCATCTCAATACCACTGCAGCAATCACAGTGTGTGTGGTGCATCAGAAACGTTGCTGGTTACAAGGCTAAATTGTAGAATATAAGATAAAGCAATTATCATGCTTGAATTTGCCTTATTGTCTGACTCCTGGGAGAAGGAATTTGCTTACTGCTTGATCCTTCAGTTTTGTTACACTGTTCCCTATGAAGAAAAAATGATTCCCACTGGAGCAAATGTCTGTTATTGTGTTGGCTTACCACTGAGCTGCCATTTTTTTTGTGGTCATGTATATTGAACTTCCTGTGCAAGCATGTATTGCGAATCTCTTGTGACCAGTGCAAATATTCCTGTAATTGGGCAAGACCTCTAGGCAGAATCACAATGTTGTGACATTCCACTTGGACAAATAATTCAGTGTTAATGTCTGCGTCTAAATCAGTCCCCTAGCAGAAACGGGGTGGAAGATACTATGATATTAATAGACAGAGATATCTGCTGTTGTAGAAACAATGAATTGCAAATACTGGGCTCAAGAAAAAGGCATAAAGTGCTTGAGTAACTCAGCAGGTTATTCTGCTGACTGGTGAAAATGGATAGGTGACGTTCCGGGTCAGGGCCCTTCGTCAGACTGATGATAGGTGATGTTTCGGGTTGGGACCCTTCTTCATACTGAAGAAGGGTCTTCCATTCTTCATACTGAAGAAGGGTCTTCCCTTCTTCATACCAAAACGTCACCTATCCATGTTTTCCAGAGATGCTGCTCGACCCGCTGAGTTACTCCAACACTTTGTGTCTATATCGGCTGTTGTTAGTCCATTTCAGAGTTTCATAGTTTGCCAAAGGAAAGATTTATTTTGAACAGCAAATAAAGTCAGTTATAAGGGGTACACTAGAAGTTAAAGCTTTTTGATGTTCCTAAGATCACCAGTTGCCTGCTCTTGAAACATACTGTTACTTTCTGTGTTTCCTTGGATGTAGTCTTTGTAATATCAGTGTGGCTCAGCAGAGTGCAGGGCCTTTCCCAGTGTATGTGGTCAACTGTGCTCACAGTAGGCCGTTGGCAGCTGGTGAAGTCCTGTGCTCAGGCTGTTACATCGACAAATGCTCCACAACACCTGAGAGCTATTAAATTATTAAAAAAATTACAAAAAAATTTAAACACTCACACAAATGGATTGTGTAGGCAATTAGATGGGTTAAATGAGTGGGCAACAAATTGGCAGATGGCGTGTAATGTGGGCAAATGCGAATTTGTGTACTTTGGAAAAAAGAAATGAAAACATATATTTAAATGGAGTATGACCAGAAAATGTAGAGGTGCAAAAGAAACTAGGAATCCTAGTGCATGAAACACACAATGTAGATACAGTACGCATTTAGCATGTACATACAGTAACACATTTAGGAAGACATGGATAATTTACCTTTATTACAAGGGATATGGCATATAAAAATAGAGACATTTTGATGCAATCCCACACCACACCTGGGGTAGAGTATGTAGTCATACAGCATAGATACGGGCCTTTCGGCCCAACATGTCCATGCTAACCATCAAATAGCCATATCTACAAAATCTATTTACCAGCACTTTGACCTGTGTTTTTATCTCGGAAGAATGTGAAACTTTACAATTCTCCACACCAGAAAGCTTAACATTTAAACCACATGTGAGTTGAGGCTTATGAAGAAACACCAAGAAAGTGCTGTAGAGGCCAAAATTTGATTACTCGTGATATTATTGAGTGGCATGAAGAGGCTCGAAGGGATAACGGGCCAACTCCTGCTCCTGTTTATACAATCAAAATAAAAAATAGTTCAGATAGTATAAATGATTTAATTAAAATAAATAAAAAAGATCTGTTTACCATCTGCTCAGCAGCTTTCTCTTCCCACTGATTTCGATGAGGTTGCTGAACTTGCAGTGGGTTTAAACTGGTGCCAGTTCAGTGGGCGTATTTCCGTGAGAAAGTCTGCATTGCCCTTGTTGGACTCCAATGTGGCCCACGCGTGCAGTGCAGGGCACCTGGCAGTACCGACCACACAATGGGTGGTTCTGCTGTTGGCTTTCACTAATGCCAGCCCTGGAGTTTGGCACTTTTGTGAAGAAACTTGGGCAAGTATGATAAAGGTTCTGGTTACAAGCAGAGGTCCTGCCCTGATAGAAACATAGAAAATAGGTGCAGGAGTAGGCCATTCGGCCCTTCGAGCCTGCACCGCCATTCAATATGATCATGGCTGATCATCCAACTCAGTATCCTGCACCTTCCTTCTCTCCATACCCCTGATCCCATTAGCCACAAGGGCCACATCTAACTCCATCTTAAATATAGCCAATGAACTGGCCTCAACTACCTTCTGTGGCAGAGAATTCCAGAGATTCACCACTCTCTGTGTGAAAAATGTTTTTCTCATCTCGGTCCTAAAAGATTTCCCCCTTATCCTTAAACTGTGACCCCTTGTCCTGGACTTCCCCAACATCGGGAACAATCTTCCTGCATCTAGCCTGTCCAACCCCTTAAGAATTTTGTAAGTTTCTATAAGATCCCCCCTCAATCTTCTAAATTCTAGCTGATACATTGATTCGCAAAGCAGGTCATTTAACATTATTTGAATATATATTCTCTGGATTGAACCAAGTGCTGAGCTGAATACTTGGGTTGTTTACATTGTTGAACTCCACTAGAATACAGCTAATTTGCTTATCCAGTTGCATAAAGAGAGTAGCAATTGCCTGCAGTAAGTCAGTTTTTAATCCTGGAGATTCATTCCACTACAAGACACAAATGAACAAAATTAGTTAATTACTGCACAAACTCATGACATTGTGTGTACTCTAATCTGGAAACAACACTAGTGCAGGCTTTTCTGGTGAGTGCTGTAGCAGTGAGCACCAGCTGCTTATTTTCCAAAACAACACAGGGTGTGTTAAGCCATAGCCACCTAGAACTGATAAAGTACCTCCCACCATTTTCGTGTTTCTCTTAATATCAACATCTTTGTGCTTTCCTGCAACCCCATTAACTTCAGTTCTTTTCCCCAGGAAAAGATCTCCACCCAACTTTCTGTCTTTTGGATGTTAAAGTTCCCTTTGGTAAGAACTTTCCTTGACACTATGGATAATGTTGACCTGGTGAATGTTTTCCTTTATTCAGCTTTCAATGTTCTCATCCCACCATTGCCATTCGCAATCCCTTGTATCTGCTGCCCTCTTTGAGTTCTTTTTTTTTTTTTCTTTACTTCCTGAAACGCTAAATGTTGAAGACCTGAGAATCTTTAGCAAATAAGATTCACTCGGATAGTGCAAAGAATTATTTATCATCTAATTCCACATTCAAATACTACCAATATTCCAAGACCATCCTGGGTTAAGGAGTCACAAGTAAGCTCTTGATATTCCATTTGCCCTAATCTCAAGTGTCATAAGAGTAGGACTATAAATTCACAGACCTAGGAGCAAAATTAGGCTATTCGACCTATCAAGTCATTTGATCATGGCTGATCTATTTTTCCCTCTCAACCATAATTTGTATGTGCCTTCTTCTCCCAAGCATGATTACGGAATACCTTATTTACTATCCTCTGTTACTCTGCATCTGTTAAGATACATTTACCTGTTTGTTTATTGCTACCATGTAAGCTCTCTCCTGCTCCTCCACTGGACTCTCTGTTTGCACCCCTTTGCAGTGGCATTTGGCATTGTCCCTTGCTTTGTCAAGACCGTCAGTCAAAAATCCTTGACCCATCTGTCTTTTTCCATTAGTTTGCTATCACCAACCTCTCAATCCTTCTCTGGGTTCCTGACCACAGCATTACTTTCTAGTTCAGCAGCCATCATTCCCACAAATCCCACTCTGTTTCCCTGTGGATGTCATAACCCTGATTGCTGCACCAACATCCCCCCTGTACATCTCCAGCCCACAGTTGGAGGACTTATGTCCCATTGCGTCTGTGGCAGCTCCCAGTAGAACAATAACATCAGTTTAATTGCCCCACTCACAAATATCATAGGTGGGGGAAGAGAGGGAGGAATTACTGCTTATTTGAAACTCAACATTACCGATTATGTAATGAAAAAGCTACTAGACATGAGCTGTGTTTTATTGACATTCTTATAACTCTCTAGAGCATCTCTCATACTTAAGGCACAAGTCAGAGAAGAGATGGGACAGTCTAAATGAGTGCACATTAGTCAGGAACTTAATACCACACTGGACTACCCATTTATCTGACCAGCGCCTTATGAACCACGTTAAACATCTATTCACTACATCCACTTTCAAACTTGAGCAGCAAGACACCAAGGAATTTTTTACCCCACTTTCCAAACCCATGACTCTTCTCCACCGAGAACAATGAAACCAGCCTCATCATTATAAGCAAATCATTATCTCTAAGCTTTGCGTTGCCCTGACAAAAACAATCCTTCATCATTGGATCAAAATTTGTGATCTTCCTTCCCAAAAGCCCAGTGGGGGCACCTTCATTGAATGCACTGAAGCAGTTCTAGAGAATTGCCCACTGACCCTTCCCAAGGGTAACTCGGGCTTAGGTGATGAAGCCAAACATGAAATACTGCAGATGCTGAAAATCTGAAATTGGAGCTTATTTTCTCTTGAATGATCTCAACTTTGCATGATAAAAGATGGCTTCCTATCTGCAGGACTCCAGGGCATGACAGATCATAGGGTGAGGGACTACAGCAATCAGATTTTCAGTGATCGAGTTAAGGCCGGCACAGGGATGTAACTGGTAGAACTATTGCCTCACAGCGCCAGAGACCTGGTTTTGATCGTGACCTCAGGTGCTGTTTGTGTGGAGTTTGCATCTTCTCCCCATGACTGAATGGGTTTCCTCCGGGTGCTCCAGTTTCCTTCCACTTCCCAAAGTCATGCTAGTTTGTTGGTTAATTTGTTACTGTAAATTTCCCCTAGGTTATGAAGAGTAGATGAGAAAGTGGCATAACATAGAACTAGAATGGATGGTCAATGTTTGATGTAGACTTGGTGAACTGAAAGGCCTGTTTCCATGTTGTATGTCTAAATTTAACTAAGTTGTGTTGTGTGTTAACTTGTCTCCTTTGTATTCATGCCAGTAACTTAATGTCTCAGAGCAGCGGGACATCAATTGGCAGAATCTCGTGGCTGTGGAAACCATGCCAAACATTAAATAAATAGATCTTCCTATCAGTACAGTAACTGCATTCTGTAGAAAATGTATTTTATTCGATGGTTTGGTTTTACGTTGCAACATGGTTTGGGTGGCACAGTGGCACAACGGTAGAGTTGCCGCTTTACACTAACAGAGACTCGGGTTCAATCCTGACTATGGGTGCTGTCTGTATGGTGTTTGTGCTTTCTCTCTGTGACTGCGTGGGTTTTCACCGGGTGCATCGGTATCCTCCCACACTCCAAAGACGTACAGATTTGTAGGTTAATTGCCTTCAGTAAATTGTAAATTGTCCCTATTGTGCAGGAGAGTTCTGATGTATGGGGTGATCACTGGTCGGCATGGACTTGGTGGACCAAAGGGCCTGTTTCCACACTGTATCTCTAAAATCTAAATCTAAAGTGTATGTCAGTAAAATTACAGCTTTGATCCTGGCACTGACTTAACTGATTTTAGCCGAGAATGTGACAGGAGGCTACAATAAACCTTAATTACCAAGGTATAAAGTAGCTGAAATCTTGTTCTACATCTTACCAGCGGTTCGATTCATTCTTTGCTAGATAATTTTGCAAAGCTTGACTGTTCTTAATAGAAAATGGATTGGCCTATATTGGAATTGTTCTTATTCATAACATCTTGCACCTTTTCCGAAAGTGTATACAGTATGGATTTTTTTACTTTGTTGATTGTCAATTTATGCATAGTCCAATATTCCCAAATATCAACACAATAAATCCCTTATGAAACTGATCTGGGGATGTTGGTTGAGGCATATACCTGCTTTATCTCTACTTTATCTCTTAAAAAATGCCCAAAAGTGTTTTCTGTCTACCTGTAACCATTATCACTGCAACACAACATCTCTTGTAACATTTAGTCCAAATGTTCACTTTGTATAAATGTCATGAATAAGTAATTTACAACTGCATGATTATCAAAATAAGTGCAACAGTTTGTAAAGTCCATGCCCGTTAAAATGAATCACCAAGGGATGAACATGTCCTGGTTTTGTGCTGCTGAATTTGGAAAACAGAGATACTGTTCTTCCGGTTACATCAAGAGAGTAGGAATCGCCTGCAGTAATTCATTTTCGGGCCTGCGGATTCATTCAGCTACAATGTGCAAATGAGCAAAATTCATTAATTAGTGCACAAAATCTGCATTGTGTGTGCACTGTATTTTGGTAACTGCACCAGTGCAGGATTTTTTTTTTCCAGGTGTGTGCTCTTAGAGTGAGCACCAGGTGTTCTTTTCTTCCACTGCAACATCGCGCTTGCTAGACAACAGCAGTTGGAACTGATGCTGCTGAAAAACCTGTTTGTATTTCTCAAAGCAAAATTATATGAAAAGAAGCTGACGGGCATAAGATTCCAACAGAAGAAAATTAAATGTGAAGGGACCATTTTGTGAGAGACTTTACAAAGCCCTCTATAGTCACATGTAACTGGAAATTGGCACAATCTTAGAAAAACTGTATTTCAAGTTAAATATATTAAATTAAGTATATTTAACTGAAATAATTTGGGGAGAGGAACGAATGAAATATTATAGAATGATTGCCAAATCTTATTATGGCTGTTTGCTTTCTTTATTCTTCAATTTGCTCAAAGACGGTGATTCATGTTGGGTGCGGTTGCAGAATCGCTGACTGTTCTAAAACCTCATCTAAGTGGCAAAGCCAAGCTAGTGATGGATTGCGGTTTGTCTTTTTGTGGACACAAACTGGAGTGTAGTGACTGCCTGTTTATACAACAGGTTGATTTCATTTATTTCATTTTCAGTGATATCAATAGAACGGAATAATGAAAACAGCATGAAAAATGTGCGGCAACATGTGAATACAATTCGCTAGTTTTCTGCCTGTACCCAGGATGACTTTAGTACTTTGTGAATATTTGCAGACTACTTGTAATTTGTAAATTAGGTAAAATCACTGTCAAGTCTTATCCTGCCTTCACCTGCTAATCTAGAAAAGAGATCATGAAAGAAATTAATAGCAGGAACTGATTTATTTTAATGACTTTCTTGCTCATCTCTGGTATTATCTTCATGAATTTTAACTGTATTATTCAGAAACACAGGGACTGGAAAACCAGCAGTGGTTTGTTCAATCCATTGAATCCATGAGTTTCTTCATGACTGGTTTGTATCTTAATTTGACTTCCCCACCTTTTGAATTAACTGATATCTATATTACTAAAAGTCTGATCTTGACCACTTCCTGTTGTTCTGTATATTGATTTTAGAAAAAACGCTGCCACTTACGGCTGTGATTATTGGTCATCTTACTCAGAGTCCCCCTCTGCTGCGCAGGACAAGAGGACTTTTCCTATCGATGAAAAATAAAAGAGTTATTAGTGTTTTAAAAATGTTGAGATTCTCCTGAAGACCTCGCCCCATCCGGAGGGACTATAAAACCCGGAGGTGTTGAGTTCCTCAGTCAGTCTCTGTAAGATGGGGGAGCGAGAGGGTCACGTCTCTCAGTCTGAGCTGTGAATAACATTGAACACATGTCTACTAAACTGTGAGTGGTTTTATTGACCTGTCAGTGCCCTTAATGTGGTTTGAGAATATAGTTTGGAAATGCTAAAACTGTGTTGCCTTTGGTTTGGAAATGCTAAAGCTGTGTTGCCTTTGGTTTGGAAATGCTAAAGCTGTGTTGCCTTTGGTTTGGAAATGCTAAAGCTGTGTTGCCTTTGGTTTGGAAATGCTAAAGCTGTGTTGCTTTTGGTTTGGAAATGCTAAAGCTGTGTTGTCTTTGGTTTGGAAATGCTAAAGCTGTGTTGCTTTTGGTTTGGAAATGCTAAAGCTGTGTTGCCTTTGGTTTGGAAATGCTAAAGCTGTGTTGCCTTTGGTTTGGAAATGCTAAAGCTGTGTTGCCTAATTAAAGTTGCCTTGCCTAATTAAAGTTGCCTTGCCTAATTAAAGTTGCCTTGCCTAAATAAAGTTGCCTTGCCTTCTATATAATTAAAAGTCTATTCACTTCCTGTTTGTGCCATATTGATTTTAGAAAAAACGCTACCACGAATGGCTGTGATTTTTCACCATCTTACTCAGTCCCCCTCTTCTCATCAGGTGCCGAGGATTTTTCCCATCGATGAAAAATAAAAGAGTTATTAGTGTTTAAAAAATGCTGAGATTTTCTCTCCTGTCAATCAAGCCATGAAGGCCGTGCCCCTTATGGTGGGAGGGGGGAGGGACTATAAACCCTAGAAATGTGGGCGTGGCTCTGTCTCTGCAAGATGGAGGAGGGAGAGGTCACGACTCGCTGTCTTTAGTGGCCTTGCATCCTGCTTGAAATGGTATGAAACTGCACTTGAATTTGGTGGCCTTGCACCCTGCTTGAAGTGGTAAGAAACTGCACTTGAATTTGGTGGCCTTGCACCTTGCTTGAAGTGGTAAGAAACTGCACTTGAATTTGGTGGCCTTGCACCCTGTTTGAAATGGAATTTCAAGGAATAGCCGTGAGTCAACTGCCAGCCCACCAGCCGTGAGTGAGTGAGCTGCCAGCACAACAGGCTTGAGTGACTGAGCCTCCAGCCCAAGAATCCATTTGGCCCACAACGTCTATACAAGCCCTCTGGAAACCAGTCCCTTCTGCCCACAACACCCATACTAGTGTCCAGAAAGCCCCGCCCCCCCCCCCCCCCCCCCCCCCCCCCCCCCCACCCCACCCCCCACTAGCCACCAATATTGGAATTGGTGGACAGGTGGAATATTACATTGGGGGACTAGCCCTCCCATGTGATGCTGGGACCCAACGGGTCCCACTTAGTCTAGTATATTATTAAAATTCATTTCCCCCCCCCAAATCTAATATAGAAAACACAGAATGACCTTTTTTATTTTCATTCAAATTTTTTGGTGACTTTTGCATTGGCACTATCATTATCTCTCTGTCAAAAAAAATCTTTCCATTTAAGGATGTGACTTTTCCTCTGGAAGTGTTCTTTGCCAGTAGGACATTCTGCACAGATCGTGCAAATCATTAATGATGACAGGGTTAGAGAAGAAGTTTAATCAGAGCAGTCTTAGGGAAAGTGCACTGTGCAAGCATGTCAAACAGTGCAAAATAATCATTGACTATGTTGAGAGTTATTCTACGTGTATGTTTAGATTTATTATTTTCATGAGCATTCATTGAGATAAGGTGAAAAACTATGTTTTGCATGCTATCCAATTAAATCAGATAATCTTATACATAAATATAATCAAGCCAAACTCAAGTACAATAGGTAGAGCAAAGGGAAAAAATACAGAGTGCTCAGCATTGTAAAGCGACAGTTCCAGAGACAAGTCCAATGTCCACAATGGGATAGAGATGAATCAGACAGTATACTACTTTATGGAAGGACTGATCAGTAGCCTGATAATGGGAGGAAGAAACTGTTGCTGAGTTTGGTGGTGTGTGCTTTCAAACTTCTGTTAATTCTGCCCAATGGGTGCGGGTGGAAGAAGGAATGGCTAAGGTGGGACATGTATAAGAAATCAGCTAGGAATGTTTGAGATTCCTGATTTTCTTGGTGAAAAGTGCCTGTAAAATAGTTAGCCAAGGTTATGATTAACTGTGAATATCTGTTTTGTAAGGATTCAATTGTATTGCTTCTTCTGACTTTATAAACTGCAGCACTCACTTTACAGTGACACTAGAAATGTCATTTCAACCCCACTATAGAGAGAGGAGCATACTCAAATATACAGATGGCAGTACCACACAGATCTACCTGAAGTTCAGTATGAAATGTTGGATAATCCAAGACTAGTCCTAACTGACATTTTGAAACATAACCCCAGTTCCGAAGGGAAATGTCATTGTTGATATATAGATATATAGACTGCATACAGTAATAAATGCTGCAGAAGACATAAAAACTACTGTCAAACATTAAAGGGGCTGTACCACTGCGGCGACCTAATCTGCGAGTTTAGACGAGTTTGCCCTCGACTCAAACTCGCAGCATGGTCAACACGAGGTCCTAGGAGGTTCTATGAGGTCACTGGAACTCTCCTTCATGCTCGAGGGATGTTCCCGAATACTCGTGGCATCAGCTGGGTCGCGGAAAAAATTTCAGCATGTTGAAAAAATTTCCGCGAGTAAAATTTGGTCGGCATGGTTATTTTTTACTCATAGTGCAGTGGAGTGGGGTCACTATTTAGTTACAGGCAGTCGAGGGCAGCCGTAGGCAAGCTCCTTCGCTGACTGGGCATTTTGATTGGCTCATTGAGGTTTTCAGGACCAGGGAAAACCGACCGGTAAATAAAATGCCCTCTAAAATTTATTATAAGTTGTCTGGCTTCTTAAAAGTGTCTCCACTCCTTCTCCCCCCCCCTTCTCTCCCCCTTTCTCTCCCCCATTCTCTCCCCCATTCTCTCCCCCATTCTCTCCCCCATTCTCTCCCCCTTCTCTCCCCCATTCTCTCTCCCCTTCTCTCTCCCCTTCTCTCTCCCCTTCTCTCTCCCCTTCTCTCTCCCCTTCTCTCTCCCCTTCTCTCTCCCCTTCTCTCCCCCTCTCTCTCTCCCCTTCTCTCTCCCTCTCTCTCTCCCCCTCTCTCTCTCCCCTTCTCTCTCCCTCTCTCTCTCCCCTTCTCTCTCCCCTTCTCTCTCCCCTTCTCTCTCCCCTTCTCTCTCCCCCTCTCTCCCTCCCTCTCTCCCCCCCGCGCTCTCTAAAGGACTTACTGTACACTGTGGCAGCCGTTTACCTTCCTCTTCATTGTGGGTGTGAATTTCAGAGCACTCCCCCGCTTTCCTTGGCCCCCGCCTTTGCGATGTGTTTGTGTGTGTGTATGTGTGTGGTCGGTCGATCCAGCTCGCGGTTTCAACACGGACGGTCGATCCAGCTCGAAGTTTTTCAGGCGAGTGCCCTCGAGCTTGAAGGTCGAAGACACTCTTCTTAACTCGCGGATTAGGTCGCAGCAGTGGGACAGCCCCTTTTGACTGTTCCATTGGAGTTCCATCTGGGGGGAGGGGAGCGAGAGCAGAACCGCAAGACACAATGGAGACGCGGGTGTGGGATCCATCTATGATAGCAGAGGGGGTGAAAACACATTTATGAAAGAAAGAGGACATCCTGGGCTATGTTGGCATGCATAGCATGAACAATTACATTTTGTGCCAATTCAGCCAGAACCTCTCTGAAGTTGTGCCCTGTTACAGCATGACACGGAAGTTAGGGGTTATAGGGAGAAGGCAAGAGAATATGGTTAGGGAGAGATAGATCAGTCATGATTGAATGGCAGAGTAGACTTGATGGGCCGGATGGCCTAATTGTGCTCCTCTTCCTCATGAACTTATGAATGTATGACATCTGACATTGCCACCTTCCACTACACTAGCATGGCCGACCACAGCGTTTGCCCACTGCATTCAGAGGACCACTTTTACAGACGGTGAGTCCCTGCCCTCTAAACACTATGTGTATGTCTTTGTGCTTACACCAAGGTTAATCCAGCACAGCCTCAACAGAGAGGTTGGCAAGGTGGTTATTTGAGGTGATTTCAGCAAAGTATATGTGAAGGAATTGTTGCAACTTTACATCCTGTTCACTGGACGCTGAAGCATGGGTGGGAAAATGCTGATAAAGAGCTGCTTACAAGTTTGGCATTTTCATGTGTTCACCACATATGTGGGAATTGTGCTATTCTTCAGGGAAATGCTGGGATTTCTTCACAGAAACTGGGCCAATGTTTCTTTGTAGTTTACTGCTTCCATCAACACTTTGAGAATGCTTTTGAAGCAGTCTCTCTGTTCACTTGGAAATTCTCTTGACATGATGTAGCTTGAAGTAAAGTGCATGCTTTGAGAGTTTGGTGTCAAAGCATGCAGAAAACATCACATGCCCTTGGCTTGATGAATGCATTTGGTGATCAGACTTTCGATGCTGTGGATGTTGTCTGGTAGACAATGCTGAAATAAAAATATGAGATGATGACTTCACCCCAGATTGTACGTTCTCCCCGTGACCTGCGTGGGTTTTCTCCGGGTGCTCCGGTTTCCTCCCACATTCCAAAGACATATTGACTTATAGGTCAATTGGCTTGGTGTAATTGTCTATTATTCCTAGTGTGTGCAGGATAATGTTAGCGTGCGGGGAACGCTGGTCGGCGTGGACTCGGTGGGCCGAAGGGCCTATTTCCACACTGTATCTCTAAAGTAAACTAAAACTTATGACTCTGCTAGGTTTGAGTACATCCTCCATTCCTGGCTTCACAATGAGATGATTTCTACGTCCTCCTTTGTTTTGGTCATTGATTCTGATTCTGCAAGGGTCCTTGAGTATTTTGATTTCTCTGGGCTTTAGGGCCGAAAAATTAGAAATCTCTTCATAAAAAATTCAATCAAGTTTAAAACATAAGTGGCCAACCATACAAAAATCTAAACCAGCTCTTTAGAACAGCTGTAAATCGTCACAATGTGCTATCACTATATTTCTAACTATAGACTCTCGTGAATTTCTAACATTAGCTGTTGGTATTAATTCTGGCGCATCTTTAATCCATACTTTAGTGCATTTTTCTTTAGTATCAGGCATAATTTCTTTGCCTTCTGCAAATATTAAAGCAAAACAGTCAGTCATTGTGATGAGAGGTAGCCGATCTTCAGCTGGGACATAATGGGCTCCGTGAGATGCTGCCAGGAGACCATTTTCTGCCTTGGCTGGCAGATAGAGTGCAGGCCAGGGCTGTGATTTATGAGTCCAGACTGCGTTGTCCACAAGAACCATAGTTTGCTCTCGGCTTGGCAGTCTCCAGGACTCAGGCATGATTCCTTAGGAACTCAACCAGAGATGGTGTGCCAAATGTCAGAGTCTCCCAGCCTTGATCATCTTGTGCTGTTTGATGGTAGACCTCCGTACTAATGATCTGTGCCTCCTAAAGTGAGTGTGACTGGCCCAAATACCAGTGGTCACGTGTCCAATTTCCTGCTTAGAGACACAGCAAAACAATACAGGGAGGATGTACACTTTGGGGAGATAGGTCGGTTGGTATTGTGTTATTCCAAGTACTCATGCGCACTTGATATTCATTCAACGCATCTATGATTTCTTTATTTACAAGATCAGTTTTCAAGGGGCTATGGCAACCTTTCTTTTCTTAATATAATTGTAAAACATTTTGTATTGATTTTTAATATCCCTTGAAGACATACCTTCGATCATTCTTTTTGTAGCATTTCCCCCCCAGTTTGTTAATGTTGCTTGTTCTTTGTATCTCTCTGTCAACAAAATCTATGCTGTTTTGGGAATTTTGTGTGTTTTTTATTTTTCCGTTTTATATTGTCTCTTCAGTAGTTTATGCTTATGTGTCAAATTATATGTTGTGTATTTTCTCATGGCAAAGAAGGGGGACTTTGTGCTCACGAATATCAAGTGCACATGAGTACTTTGTTGATAACACAATATCAACAAAGACCTACCTCCACCACCTGTACATCTTCACTGTACTGTTTTATTGTGTCTGGATCACAGTGCAATCCCATCCATTCCATTCCCCCATTCACCTATTCTGTCTCACATGCCCATTATTTCCGGCACAATTACCCTACTATGACCTAGGGTAGGAATAATTTACAATATCCAATCAACCTACCAACCTACTCATCTTTGGGACAGGGGAGGAAACTGGAACACCTGAGGGAAACCTCCTTTCTCTCATAGTCTCTGCTTTAGTTGTATTGGAGAGCTCCCTGTATATATTTTAAGCACCTTTCCTGCCAGCTCTCACAGTCTGAGAACATACATTCTCTATCATCCACACTTTTCAGTATCGTGTCATTTACTGTGTATTCCTTTGATTTACCGGACCTCCCCAAATGCAATTTCACATTTCTCTTCACAGCTGATATTTCTTTCTCACGTCCCCAGCAGCGTTTACCCTTTGGGGGTATAAATAGGTTCTGTATCACTTTCAATTATTTCTTGCACACCTGCCGCATATCTGTTTTACATATCACCAGACTTGTCCAGGTTGTTGTCTCCGCTTTGCTCTGTTGAAGTCAACTGTACCTAGATCTAGAATATTTGCAGGTGTTTGGGTTTCTTGCTTTCAAGTTCTGTGATGAATTCAGTCATGTTATGATTGCTATTAGAATGATGTTCATGCTCCCCAAGGCTATTACTCATGAGTCATTGCTACATCTAATGCGGTCTACTCGTTGGCCTCCAGGACATACAGTTGCTGAAAACTGAGCACAAACAAGAAGTTCATTATTTTCCTGACATGTGCTAGCCTGTTTATTCTAATCTACATCAAAGTTAAAATCCTACATATAAAGTGCATGGCCTTTGCTGCATCTGCTCTCACCTCTGCCATCTCCTGAAACCTCCCAAAACCTCCCAGTCTGAAGAAGGGCTTCGGCCCGAAACGTTGCCTATTTCCTTCGCTCCATAGATGCTGCCACACCTGCTGAGTTTCTCCAGCACGTTTGTCTACCTCCCAAAAGGTTCTCTCATGTAGAAGATTCACAACTCCACCTCAGTCATCAATTATTTTTCTATTCTCTCTGCACAAAAGTTGAAATCTGTCTGATTGTACCTGTTCTTCCTGGTGCCAGTATCTCATGTAAAGGAATGACCCCCACACCATTCTTCAGCCACATATTTTGATTGTCCCTTCACCAGAATGCACTAGCCTGGATTATAGGTTTCCAGTCCGAGAATATGTATGTCTTCCCCCTGACTGTACTCCGCTCCCTCATATCTGGGACTGCAGAGTGTTTGGTCTAGATTATAGAGCTCCAAGTCCAACCCGTATGCATATCCAGCAACAGTACAATGCCCCATTACTGGCATCTAGAGTCTTGACCTGGATTATGGAGCAGCACATATGGTGAGAGTGCAACACCATGCTGCAAGGGGATTGTGCCCTGCAGATGAACAAGATGAACATGCCCTTCTGAGCATTGAGGAGGCCATTCAGCCCATCCTGCCCCTATGGGTCTTGTCTTTGAAGGTACTATCCATTTTATTCCATGCCGCTGTGCGCATTCCCTGCTGGGGAATGCAGTAAGAAGATTATGCTTCAATTATATAGGAAGTCAGTGATACCTAAAAGGTTAATTGATTCTGGGAATGGGTGAGTTGTCCAGTGAAGAAAGGTTACATAGAATAGGTGTGTATTCATAAAAGTTTGGAAGAGTGAGGGGGGACTTCATTGAAACATAAAATCATGACAGATCTTGACAGGTCAGGTGTGGAGAAGATGTTTACTATTGTAGGAGAATCTAGAACACGGGATTTATATTTAAAATTTAGTGGTCAACCATTTATGACTGACATTAAGCAAATATTCCTTTCTCAGAGTTGTTGGAACTCTCTACCTTAAAGGTGAGGCAGAGCATTTGAACATTGTTAAGACAGAGGTAAATAGAGAAACAAGGAACTGTAGATGTTCATTTACAAAACAAGACACAAAGTGCTGGAGTAACATTGGGTCCGGCAGCATCTTTGGAGAATATGGATAGGTGATGTTCCGGGTCGGGACCCTTCTTCATCTGAATTACTCCAGATGAGTTACTCCATCATATTATGTCCTTTTTGGAGGTAAATAGATTCTTGTTTGGGTAAAATGGGTAAAGGTTTACTGTAGATAGGCAGGAATGTGGCATAATTGTTACATGTGTAGTAGCCATGATCTTACTGGATGACAGAAGAGGCTTGAATGGTCGAGTGGACTTCTCCTGCTTGGAATTTGTATGTTTGCATGTAAATCCAGACGGGTTAGGTGATATTCCATGGTTTATAACATTTAGGGTCCTGATGTAATTTAACTCCTATTTCTTGGAGCTTTTAATCAGAACCACTTGCCACTTCATTCCTCATTTGTTGATCTAACATATAGCCCATGCTGACTGGCATTACTATTTCAAGTCATCTGGAGAAGACTGTTACCCGGGCACCAAGTAGGCAATATATTATGTGAGACTCTAAACTCTACACATTAACCAAATTTTGACCCTGCACCTCTCCAGCTGTGACCAAACCCTGGAACAAATTGTCCAAATAGTTCTGTTCCCTCATATGTATCACCGTGACTCCAAATTGGAATCCTAGCTCAGTGACAGAGCCAAATAGATTTACAAGCAGGAATCTATTGCACCAGTATTTACTTAAGGCAGAATTTCTGAGCAGAAATTCTCACATGAACTACAACCCTCTCTGTCATATAATAATCCATAATATTTAAACCCACCTTTCAGTAGAGTGTAATTTTGATTTATACTGTAGGTACAAACAAACTAGATAAATATTACCTCAAACATGCATGGGATTACAAGTGTTGGAGGGAAAATAAAATATCACCTTTGATGCCTTCAATGGATTTAAAAGATATCTGGCTGGAATATTGAGCAAGAAATAAAGTGCTGGAGGAACTCAGCGAGCCAGGCAGCGTCGATGGAGGGAATTGGCAGACTAGGGGGAAGCCGCTGAGCTGATACACCGTGGCCAAACGCAAGACCCAGCTGCCCATAGCCTGCAAGAGGTAGCCACCGGGCCAGTCCCCCGCGATTGAATGCGAACTGGTGGACTGCGGTCTGGAACGGAGAGCCCACTGAGCCGGTCCCTGATCATCCCCCGAAGACAAGTGAGTGGGAGGATGGAGCTGGCAACAACAACGGACGTGACCAGCGAGGAGTGAGGCTGGTGGGAGAGGAGAGGGAGCCGGGCTCTGGCCAACTCCGCACTTGAGGTTTACTGCACGAGGATCCCTCGGGACACAAAGGTGGACGGGAGAGGAGAGGGACGTTGGTTCATAGGTCGATCCACATGATCAAGGAAGGCAATGGCTGGAGGCCTTGCAGCAGCCTGAGGCTTGCCTGAAAAGGGAGCAATGCTCATAACAACTGGACTGGACTTTGAAAATGACACCAAAATATGCTGCTCTTGCAAGCGGGTTCAGTGGACTATTTCTGTACATTTGCTAATCGTGGATGTGTTGGGTATGGCAATATTAGAAACATAGAAACATAGAAAATAGGTGCAGGAGTAGGCCATTCGGCCCTTTGAGCCTGCACCGCCATCCAATATGATCATGGCTATTCTACTGGACAGCTTGTAAGAAAATAATTTCACTGTGCATTTGCACTTCACACATGTAACAAAATATTAGCACAATTGAACCATTGGATTGATGGTCCCACAAATGGTGAGAACTATATCTATACTAGTCGATTGCAATGAAGTCATCACAGTAATCATTTGCTGCCAAGTGATTTCCTCATCAAACCAGCAGCAATTAAGTGGCACTCCACATTGCTTAAAGGAAACCAGCATCTTAAAGAGCATGTTGCTTTATAGTTGGTGCTGGCACTGAATCTAACTTGAGAAACATTGAAGGATGCTGCAATATGGGACAGGGCTCTCAAAGGTTTTCTGATGACTCCAAGAGGAGCTGCAAATTAGCAAGGATATCCTGTATTTTCAGGGGCTATGATACCCTCTGTATGTAGGATGCAAACCCATCACTCTTTGGATGCAGTGATAGCAAATAGCTATGAAGATCAATGCCAGGAGTGCAGCCTTGAAGAGATGAGAACAGAAGCATGGAAAAAATCACCTCTTGCCGAGATGAATGCTGCACAAACAACTCAGAAGAAAATCGACACCATTCAGGGTGAATTAGTCTATTTGATTGGTCTCCTCCTGTACCCTAAACATTCAGTTCTTTCACCACCAGTGGATTCAGAGTGTGTCATTGATAAAATGCACTGCAATGACTCACTCTGGCCATCTAATAGCATTTGCCAAATACTATTAGATGGCCGCTCTATGATCTTTGGCATTTGCCAACCCACAGCTTCTATCAATAAGAAAGAAAAGGCAACACACAGGTTACCTTCAAATTCTGCACCATCCATGCAGGCATTGATCATTGCTGGGTCTGAATCCTGCATCTCCCCATCCAGTAGTAGTTAGTAACATCACCAACACTGCAGTAGTTCAAAAAGGAAATTAAGGACAATTGGGAATGTGCAAAAAATGCCCATGATGCCCATATATCAAAAATAAAATAAACATGTATTGTTATATAAATATATATTTCTATATAACATGTAAAATTGTGTTTCGTGTTATATAAAAATGAGATACATTTAACATTGGGCAATGCTGAACATCACTTAAAATACAGAAGAAAAAAGCAGACAATCTAATGATTATTTAATTGCAGGAACTTGTGTGAAAGTTTGCTGTGGCATTTCCTATGTCACAGTGGAAATCACACTTCAAGCGAGCACTTCATTGAAGGTGGAATGCTTAGGAATGTCCTGAAGTTGTGAAATGTGTAAAAGATAATTATTTTGTACCTTGAGGCAATGTTCTGGACTGGCACAAATTGGCATCATTAGGTTTGCTCACTTACCTGGAGAAGGCACTGGAATACAAATCTCAGTGTCCTTACGTTCCGACTCTGCCGGAAACAGTGACCAAAATCAAAATGCCCTGTCCACTTTAAGTATTTATTTGAGGACTTTTTATTATTATTTATGGTTGTCATATGAAATAAAAGAATGCCAGTGGCTAACAACTGAGGACTTTGAGGATATGATGGCAGTTTGGAACTTGAAAGTGAGTGTGATTTTACTAATGAATCCAGTCAGGAATTATTGTCCATCTTCAGTAACGTCCCTGGCTGGCCATTAACCCACATGTTTTTCATATCAGATCAAAATCTATATGCAAATGGCACGCATCATTTTAATCCTTGTTTAAGAAGGAACTGCAGAAAACTGCTGGAAAATCGAAGGTAGACAAAAGTGCTGGAGAAACTCAACGGGTGCGGCAGCATCTATGGAGCGAAGGAAATAGGCAACGTTTCGGGCCGAAACCCTTCTTCAGACTTGATTGATCCTTGATTGATTTTTGGCAAACATTTTTTATTTTGCTTCCCCCTTTCAATGTTAACCATTGTTTCTGCGAGAGTGCTTTGAAAGTTTCATGCGTTGCATTCTATCGTAACATGTTTTGCTTTGTTGCAGTTCCAATGTCGATTAAAGCCAACGGCAGTTCACTTTCTCTGAACATGCAAAAGGATGGCTCATTAGGAGGAGTGACAAACCCAAATGAAGTGTTTTGCTCAGTCCCAGGCCGCCTGTCCCTGCTCAGCTCCACGTCCAAGTACAAGGTGACCGTGGGAGAAGTTCAGAGACGTCTGTCATCCCCAGAGTGTCTGAATGCATCACTACTCGGAGGAGTGCTGAGGAGGTGAGTGGAGGAAGGAGGTAAAACCTGTGATTGAATAAGAGTTGGAGTCAAAGAGAAAGGTTGAGAAAGATGAAGAAATTGCACTACATCAGAGAGGAAAAAAATAACCACGAGAGACATTGAGGTTAGAAGATAAAAGGGAGGGGGAATAGAAAAGAGGATAATGAGGGAAATGTTTAAAAAATACACAACATCAAAAAGTACTGAGATGGAGGTTGAAAGGAAGAAGTTACAAGAAACATGGAAATTGAAAAAATTCAAAGCAATAATGGGCTTATTAATGTTGATCTAATGAAAGGTAACTAAATATGTGGATGTATTGAGAAAAAGTTGTTACTGTTCCATTTGTGCACTTGATTTAAACGCAAGTCTATCTTCCTTAGGGCAAAGTCAAAAAATGGTGGTCGATCCTTGAGAGAAAAGTTGGAAAAGATTGGACTGAATTTGCCTGCAGGAAGGCGCAAAGCAGCCAATGTTACCTTACTCACCTCACTCGTCGAAGGTAAGGGATCTTTCAACAGACACTTTTAAGACAACAGTCGGTATGCTTCTATCTTTTGAATCTGCAAACCCAAACAGGCACATAATTCACAGAAAGTATTAATAGACTTGTGACTTCATGTGTCAACTAATCAGTTTTGAGATTCATACAACAGCTTGATTCTGCAAAGTCCAACTGCAATGTCTTGGGTATGCAACAAAACATCAACAGCCTGTCACAAATAGTTTTATATCAAACCTATGCACTG
Source organism: Amblyraja radiata (assembly GCF_010909765.2). NCBI lineage: Eukaryota > Metazoa > Chordata > Chondrichthyes > Rajiformes > Rajidae > Amblyraja > Amblyraja radiata. The sequence continues at coordinate 15,372,031 of NC_045982.1, read as the reverse complement.
TTAAAGCACATGAGGATCCAGAGCAAGTTAAAAGGTCAATGGGAAGGAGCCAAACCTAATTCTGCTGCCAGACCGTAACTTTTTGATTGGTGCCATCAAAGGAAACTTCTCTTTATAGTGGAAAACTCGTTTGTGCAGTAAGTAAGTAAGTAAGTAAGTAAGTAAACTTTATTTATATAGCGCATTTTAAGCCAATTTGCATTGACCCCAAAGCGCTTCACATAATTTAAATAATAATAAGTTCCATTGCAAACCATAAAAAAAGGTTTAAAAAAAAAAAAAAAAAAAAAAAAAAAAAATGAATAAAAAATGGACACAACATATTACAGAGTTCAACACAAACATCCCCCCACAGCAGAATCAAAACATTTCCACTGCGGGGGAAAGGCACCAGAAAGTTAAGTCCTCTTCCTCTGTGAAACATCCCGAGGTCAGGGCCCATCTGTGGCCGTGCAGCCAGTCCGATGATTTTCAGGGCCCTCTTGCCGTAAAGATGAAACATCGGCGTCGGGTGAAACATTCCTCAGCGGCTTGTAAAACGATTCAAACATTTCTATCAATAAAAAAATAATGGAAACATACAACAAATTTGGAATTTAATGCCAAATATACCAGTCAGATAATTTGAAGAGAGCTATTTAAATTTAAAGATTAAAGATTTATACAGATTAACTGAGATTAAAGATACAGAGTAATAGAATCAGAAAATTTAGGACTCAATAGCAGGTCTTTTGGCCCATCATGTCTATGTTGCCTGGAAATGAGCAACCCAACCTGATCTCACCTTTCATCACTGGGTCATGGTTCTTCCAGAAAATCTGAACTTCTTTTCCCCACACAACTGCTGTTGAAAATGCAAATTGTTGAAAAGCTGGAAGAACATTGAGTGAAAAAAGAGTTCACAGCAACCGCCTGTATGTACGAATATGTATTAAGTAGATTATAATTTTCTGCTTTATAGTTTAGGTTTTGCTTTATCATTGTCATGGCTACTGAGGTATAGTGAAAAGCTTTGTTTTGCGTGCTATTCAATCAAATCAGATAGTACTATACATAACTACAATCAGGCCAAGTTCCAGCACAAAAGGTAGAGCAAAACGGAAGGTACAGATGGAAATATCCTTCCCCTCTCCCCTCTCACCATTTGCATCAATTCACCCTGAGTCTATAATTTGTTTACACACCATGGATAATTTCCAGTGATCAGATAGCAAACTAATAATTTTTTCGTAGAAAATGATTAGGCGATCTTTTGGACCAGGACTCTTCTGTCTCGATTTTTTTCTATTGCAGGCACAAATAACTGCAGATGCTCATTAACAAAAAATAACACAAAGTGCTGGAGTCAGGCAGGAATGGGGTAATGATTGTGGATGATCAGCCATGATCACAGTGAATGGCGGTGCTGGCTCGAAGGGCCGAATGACCTATTCCTGCACCTATTGTCTATTGTCTATTATCTCCGAAGAAGTGTCCTGACCCAAGATGTCATTTATCTGGTTTCTCCACAGATCTTGCATGACCTGTTGAGGTACTCCAGCACTTTGTGTCTTCTTTTGTAATTCAGCATCTGCAACTCCTTGTGTCTACAGTAAATCTTTGTTGTGTGGGAAGAAACTAGAGTGCCTGGGGGATATCAAAGCAGCCACAGGGAGAATGTGCAAACTTCACATAGATATCAGAGGTTAGCATTGAGTCCAGTTTGCTGGTGCTCTGAGGTAGTAACTCTACTCCCCATGTCACTGTGTTTGCTTACAAGGAGTTCACCAAGATGGAGATTTCAGAAGGTGACGATAATTCCTTACGCTGCTTTAATTACATTGTCTTTACACTGTTTTAATTAATATCAGCACCTGATATTAATTAAGTCAGGCCATAAAACATAGGTCCTTAAATTATAAGATTTCAATTTTATATGTGTTAGAAAATTTAAATATTGACCGTATTAAAGTATGATTTTTTTGGTATAAAGTGCAAAACTTGTACTTTCATGAACATTTCACTGAAAGATTTCAGAATTTGAACCTCACCCCACTTGTGTAGCTATTTATTAAGAAAACACATTTTCGGTAAAGCCACACAAGTTTGCAGGTTGTGCCAATTCTTCATGATGCAGGAATCAGTAACAGGGCCAGCATTTATTACCTATCCACTATTGCCCTTGAGTTGCATGTGGTGGTGAGCTATACGTTGTGGTTCTCTGGTGAAGGTACTCCCACTGTGCCCTTGGATAGGGAGTTTCAGGATCTAGACCCAGCAATGATGAAGGAATGGAAATAAAGTTCTAAGTTAGGATTTGAGGTGACTTGGAAGGGAACATACATCCGGTGGTGTTCCTGTGCTCCTACTGCCCTTGTCCCTTTTTGGGTGGAGGTTGTGGTTAGGGAGATGGAGCAGCATCGGTGAGTAACTACAATGATTTTATAGTTGGCATATTCTGCAGCCAATACTGGAGGGCATCGACGTTTAAGATAGTTGATGGGATGCCAGTCAACTGGACTACCTTATCCCCTTTGTTGCTGAGCTTTTTACACATTGTCACAACTCAACTCGTTCAGCCAAGTGGAGAGTAATCATTCACACTCTTGTCAGTTCCTTGAAAATAGTGGGAATAATTTGAGATGATAGGAGATGAGTCCGTTGCCAGAGGATACTCAGTCTCTGATCCAATCTTGGAGCCACTGAGAATTTGTGACAGGTCCAAATGAGTTTCTGGTTACCAGAATGCTGATGATGGGAGAAAAGATTAGAGTAACATCAATTAAATTATGGGTAGATGGACCATTTCTGGTAGGCAAAGGTAATTGCTGGCTCTTTAGTGGTGCACGGGTTACTTATCACATGTTGACATGTTGCCCAGGTCTTGCTGCATGTAAGAACGGTCTGCTTCACTTTCTAAGAAGTTGCAAATGGAATTCAACATTGTGAAATTATTGGCTCTTTGTCACTGCCTTGATATCAAGTAGTCACTTTCTCCTCCCTTCTGCAATTCAGCTCTTGTCCAAGTTTGCAGGATTTAATCCCGGTGAAAGTCAGATTTGCATTGGCAAACAGGTTATAGATGATTAAGTGTCACTTGATAGTTGTCCAAAAAACCTTTCCATCATATTAACAACAATTTGGAATAGACTCATTTGGCAGTAACTAGTTGGATTGGATTTGTCCCGGTTTTTGTGGTTAGGACACTGCTGGGCAATTTTCCACAGTTATGCCGTTGCACTTAAACAGTTTAGCTGAAGGTGTACCTAGTTCTGGATGCTAGTCCTCAGTAGTACTGCTGGGGCGTTGCCTGGATCTATAGTCTTTTTGTGGTTAGCTCTGCCTTAATTTCACATGGATTGAATTGAATTATCTAATGACCGGTTTCTGTAATGGTTGTGATCTCAGAAGGAAACTGAGGCAGATGATGCAATCGACACTTTTAGTTGAATGCGATTGTAATTGTACAGCCTTGTCTTCAGCACTCACATCCTGGGTCCCACCAGCAGTGAATATCGGGATATCTTTGAATTCTCCTCCTTTTGTCTGTTGACTACCATTCTTATCTAGTTGTGATAGGAATGCACAACCATGATCTGTGTGCTGTAGAGTGTCTTGGATTTTTTTCTATTGCAGACACAAGTAATACAGGTGCTGGCATACACAACACAAAGTGCTGGATTAACTCAATGGGTCAGGCAGTATCTCTGGAGAAATGTCCCGATCCGAAACAGTGGCTATCCATGTTCTCCAGACTTGCTGCCTGACCTGCTGAGTTACTCCAGCATTGTGTCTTTCTATCTATTCCATGCTGTTTTGATTCAAGAAAGCACATTGCCCTGTGCCCCAGCTTTGATACATTGGCACTTCTTTTTGTAGGAATGCCTACCTTCTGCAGGCTCTTCTCTGCTACTCAATGAAGTTCTAATCCCGTGGCTGGCTTGTTCTGTGGCAAGAGTGTCATGCCAGATGACAGGGCTAGAGATGGAGTTGGTGTGTATTTGTGTGCTGCGGATTGTCCAACATGTCCATTCTGATGTTTTCTATTTGGCACAATGACAATGCAACACGATATGAAGAGGGTGACTTGGTCACTTGACCTTCTTCAAGCCCGTCTTTTCTCATTGAGTTGACCTTTTGGTGCATTGAGCTTTTATAACAGGTAACGTCACTTGTCGATTATTGTAAGAAAATATATTTTATATCTGACCTTGCACATTCAGTATTTTATCAGGATATGTCTTCAGATTCATCTATTTTTCAATTGGCACTTTGCTGTATCTTTTTATGTATATATTTCTGTCCAAGACTGAACAATCAACAACTATTGATGTTCATTTCATTATATTGGACATTAACTTTCCCTTTAATTGTAAGATCACTATGTTTTCATTCTATCACTATATGACAATAGCAGCATATGAGCTGGTTAAATCACTGTACAGGCTTTTGCCAGCTTCAGCGTTATACAACTCGTTGCTTTGTGACATTGTTATTTGGTTTACAATTGCTCTCATTGAGAAACCCCTTGGATGAGCATCTGTGTGTTACGTTGAGCATCTGTGTGTTACGTTGAGCATCTGTGTGTTACGTTGCATGCTGAACTTATGTGCTCTTTGTTTTTTATATTTAAAGCATTTTGCTGCTCTAAATTGTGATGGCCGATTGGTACCAGCTTTCCCCTCCTGCCTTACCTTTCTCACTAAACCTTAATCTCAAAAAGACATTCCATCATATTGCCAAAAATTTAGAGCAGACAGATTTGGCAGTAACTAACTGGATTTTATTTTACCTGATTTTTGTGGATAGGACATAGCTGGGCAATTTTTCACAGTTTTGCAGTTGTACTGAAACAGCTTGGCTGGAGTTACAGCTAGCTCTATATGCATGTTTTCCATATTACTGCTGCGATGTTGTCTGGTTTTGTAGTTTCCAAGGTTCTCAGTTGTGCCTTGAATTCACTTTGAATGAATTTAATTGTCAGATGACTGGCTTCTCTGAAGGTGGGGGATCTCAGGAGGAATCTGAGGTGGGTCATGCATGCAGCACTTTTGGCTTTCCCCACCTGATTTACCTTCCTCACCAAACTCACTCACTCATATGACTTTGCTTAATTCTGTACTTCCCGACTTTGTTGCACCCACATGGCCATACACTTCATTAAAATTGCCAAAATTCCTTGGTGTATTTAGAAGTCATCTCCATTGTTGTGGCTATCTTACATGCCCACCCATCTGTTGTGCATTCAATAACTTACAGTAGATTGAATTTGTCACTATGGTGAAGCGTGCATGAATACGTTACATTTGATTGAGGAAGATGCCAAAATTACAGTCATCATGACAATACTTGACTATAATTGGTATAATGGTATAAGTACTAATGGTCTCTCTTGATTTTGGATTCTGCTCCTAAATTTGTGACTTTTTATAATCTCTGAGGTTGCTGGACTAGTGTTTCTCCAATCTCTTCGTAACTTCCACAAACAAAAGAACTTTTACCTTGTTCAGAACCAGGAGGTGCGGTCTGACTTTTATTATATGTTCTCGCAAGGGGCCTTATATGGGGCCTTATATGTAGTTACACAGTTCATAATTTCTTTGAGAAAGTACCAGTCCTGCAGTTCCAATTTTGAAATGTTTGCAAATTCAAGATTGTCATCTTTATAATGATGTGTACCTGGCAACCGGAATGCTCAGAACCTTCACAGTTCATACTGATTTTCAAATAGCTGTAGTCAAATCTATATTATCTATGCTAGTTAATTGTTTAGCTCTGCAACTTCCAACATGCTTCAAAAACTTGGTAAAAATGTCTACATTTTGGTGCAGCATCCATCTACTTTGTGCTAAAATAATCGGCACTTTCTCTGGGTTCAGTTGCTGTTTGGTTCCTAAGGAGAATTATTTTTTTTGGTGTCTTTATGGTGTCTCTTCTGGTACCTCTCAAGTTTTTAGAGGGATTAGTTTAATTTCAGTGAGAAATGGTTTCATTGTCTGATGGATGGGAAATGGTTCAAAATGTGTTCCTCCCACATGGATTTATTTTTGGAAAAAACAAGGTAGGTAATTTAAAAGGGCGTATAACCTGAATCTGGCATTTTTCTGTTCAATAGATGAGGTTTAAATTATCCTTAGTGTCTTTAGTGCTTGCATGTTAAAAGCAAATGTTAAATCAAGGTCAATGGGCCATGTTACTAAAGCTATGTATTGTAAATCTGTGGGAAAGGGGTAAAGGACCCAGTCAAAGCCTCCCCTAATCATTCCTATTTTTTCTGTGAAAGTAGGTAAGGAGAATATACCAATACGACAAATAGTTGTTCACCATGATCTATTAAATTCTGCCCTGATTATGGATTCAGAAAGATACAGAGATATATCTTTCCAAAATAAATGTGCCAATACCCTTAGAATGATACTCGGAGACTATGTTGGATTAATTGCTCTGAATTCATTTTCTCTTATCCCTTGGCAAATTTATGAGGCCTTAGATTGGGACCTGTTTCTCATTGCTACTTCATCAACTCTGAAAGTTGTTTTTAATTATTTACGGATAAATATTCGGGAACTGTTCAAATTCCATCCATGGGAAACTTGATTTAAGTTTAAGCTGGGTGCAACATTGCTAATGTATTCGCTTTGAAACCTATTACATTTGAGAAGATGGGCAAACTTAACTTGGACCTTATTTAAATTCCACGAACAACTGTAACTGAGGTAACAAATAGATGCCCTGTTATTGCAGTTCTTCTTTCGAGGAAAACAAAGTGCATGAGTAACTCAGCAACTCCGGCGGGAATTAACAGGCAACATTTTGGGTCAGGGCCCTTTTTCAGCACCGTGTTTCACTCAAGAATCCAGCATTACAGTTCCTTGTGTCTTCATCTTTTGAAGAGGCTTGGAGATGTTTGGGGTAGATTGGGAGTGAGCACTGTGGATATTAATTCTGGACGGGTCTCTGACGCTGAGCTGCAGCCAGGATTTTTTTTTCAAGTAGCCATCGGCCCTTAAAGTTAGTAGCTGACAACTGATCGAACAAGTATGTCATCTGACTGAACCCAAACTTTGCAACTGTTGCCCTGAAACCTGCCTAAATTCCAACTGGAATAGGTATAGTGTCATATTCTGGTTAAATTGGGCTTATTGAGTGAATAGTGTGTGAATAATGAATTTTGAGTGAATTAGTGTGAATAGGTGTGAGATGGCGGCGCCTTGCGGCATCAGCTTCTGCATTCCGTCTGTCTTTTATTATTATTTTTTAAATTTTTGTCCTGTAGTTTATATATTGTATTGAGCTGGGTATATGTGGGGGGCGGGGGGGGGAGGGGAAACTTTTAAATCTCTTCCCTGTACGGGGGACCCAACCTTTCCCTGTCGAGTCTCCGTTGACGTTGGGGCCTAGCACCGTGAACCGGATCGATCTGGGTCGCGGACTCACCATCGTGGAGCTGGCCGGCTTCGGAGCATGGAGAGCGGTGGTGGCGCGCTGCTGTGACCCGACTTCGGAGCTTAGGAGGCTCCAGCCGCAGGCCCGATGGACGGTGACATCAGGAGCTTGAGGTTCCCTGGTGGGAGACGCTTTTTGGAGCTCCCGCAACGGCAACTTCTCCCGCCGAATTGCGGGGTTGAAAACGACCCAGAGCGGGGCCTTACATCGCCCGGCGCGGCTTTGACGGCCGCGGGACTTGCCATCGCCTGCCGGGACTCCAACATCAAGACCGGGAGCAGGGCTTTACATCGCCCAGCGTGGCCTTAACGGCCGCGGTACTTGCTATCGCCCGCCGGGGGCTTTAACATCGGGAGAAGAATGGAAAACAGGGGAGAGACAATGACTTTGGCTTCCATCACAGTGAGGAGGAGATTCACTGTGATGGATGTTTGTGTAAATTGTGTTCATTTTGTGTCTTGGTTTTTTTTCTTGTTGTATGACTGCAGAAACCAAATTTCGTTTGAACTTCATTTGAGGTTCAAATGACAATAAACGGTATTGTATTGTATTGTATTGTATTGTATTGTATTGTATTGTATTGTATTGTATTGTATTGTATTGTATTGTATTGCATTGTAAATAAGATGAGAAAATGCTGCACTTTTTGTCTGTTATTCTATTTGTTTCTGCCTTTTCAACCCATCTCTGGTGTCACAAAATTGAGATTGAGTTGGGATAAATTAAAAAATTAGATTTCTCTAGTATATTTTGAAATTATTTTCTCATTTTTGGAAAAATAATCTAAAGTTATGAGAAGATAGACACAAAAAGCTGGAGTAACTCAGCGGGTCAGACAGCATCTCTGGTGAAAAGGAATGGGAAAAGGAAAGGAATTCTTCAGAAGAAGGGTCTCGGCCCGAAACATCACCCATTCCTTTTCTCCAGAGACACTGCTTGACCTGTTGAATTACTCCCGCTTTTTGTGTCTATCATCGGTTTAAACCAGCATCTGTTGTTCCCTGCACAAGTTATGAGAACCTAATCTTATTTACAATCATTCCCTGTATAGTGAGAGCATCTCTAACTGTGACATTCTGTTATCATGTTTGTTTTGATCTACATTAAAATCAGTCCGAATACAAGGCAATGTGTTCAGATGGTCCTTTTGGCTGTTTTATTCAAAATATTTCTTTCTTTTGGTTCGTGTGAATAGCTGAGAAATTGTGTCATCTCCTGGTTAGTCACTGATCATACTGAGTGCTTTCAGTTCCAGTATATCTTTTTCCTGGACCGCGAATTTCACTTGCTGAATATTTATTGTTAAACATTTATTACAGACATCAGGAAAACTGGGAAATGCAACCAGCTATTTTAACGCTAAGGGATGATTTATACATGTAATAATCCATGGAGGCCTTATGGGAGATTACAATGTATTTCTCTGTTTACTTTTTAGTGACTGTTTTCCAAAATTGATTTTCGAGAGCCCAATTGAAAACTGTTGGAAAGGGACAGTTACTGTACATTTTGATTTGTCATAAATGGCAAACGTTCAGATCCAGAAAGGAGGATAATTCGAAGGAGTTTATCATGAAACAATAAACTTCAGCAATTTATTTTGTTGACCGATGGTTTTAGCAAAACAATAATGCTGTTAGACACAGCTTTATCAGAAATGCACAAATGTCTTCTCTACAGTATATGTGTGCACTGGATATGGTCATTACTCTCACTGTTGATCCTTAATTCCTCTTGAACTGAATGGCTTGCTAGATAATTTTAGAATGCAGTTATGTGGCAAAAAAACGTTAGTAGGTCTGGAATCATATTAGGCCAGATCTGGTAAGGACAGCAGATTCCCATCCCCGAGTGAGTGAATTGGACAGGTTTTTCCAACAATCTGGTCATTCCATGCTTAATGTTGCTGATCCCAATGTTTTGTGCCAACATTCTTTCATTACTTGTTTAAATGCGCTTGCTGCTGAGGTGGATAAGAACTCTGGTCTACAAATCAAGAGACTAGGCCTCTACAGTAGTGGCAATTGAATGATTAGCTAAAGTAGTTGCAGCCTCTCACTTATTTTTGTTCTGATTGGGGTCCTGGAACTGAAATGCTGGTTGTTTCTCTTTTCACAGATGTTGCCTGACTTGCTAAGGACTTCCAGAATTTTCTTTTTTATTTCACCTTTCCAGCATATGCAGCTTTTTGCTTTCTGATATACTTTTTGTATTTGCTATTTGGCCATTATTTTCATTTCAGTAATAAGAATATGTTGCTTCCTCCTCACAAAGGGCTGGGGTAGCTCTGTCGAAGAGGATACAAACTGAAACTTGGAAGAGGGAGTGCACAGTAGCAGTGTCAAAAGTAAAACAAAGCAGTAATATAAGAGCATAATGAGCCAGAGGTTACAGACTGTAGCTTGTTGTCTGCACTTTGATCTGTGAGGTAAATATGTCGTTGTCTTTTGAGGACCACTGCTGTCAACCTGCTGTTTAGCTTAGGCCCAATGTTCTGTGGTGAGATTCATTTACAAAAGAGCTGGAAGAACTTTAACCACTGGCTAAATCATGACTTCAGCGTACCTGGCTGTCAAAAGCCTCTTAAACTATTGAATATTCTTGGTATTCTTGGTATAAAAGTTAAATAAAAATAAATTGCCCTCATAATAACAATGGTCTCTCACGGCTATTTCTGTCCGCTGTAAAGAATCACCTCGCTGCTTGAAGCACTTGGTTTAACCTGAGCAGTCTAAAGTCAGGGTGGAGTCAGGAAAGGTTGTTTAAGAGAAGTGTGGATGTGAAAGTGGGATAACATGGAACTATCGTCAAGGGGTGATCGATGGTAGACGTGGACTCGGAGGGCAAAAAGGCCTGTTTCCATGCTGTATCTGAAATACAACTCAAACTAATTTTCACAAGTTTAGAGGAATCGTGCATCTAATGCGCTTAAAGCAGAGAACAGCTAGCAGCTCCATGTGGACTGACAGCATTTCCCAGGAACTCTGGACCAGTCTTTATTCTTTGTATCTCCAGACGTTTTGGATACCTGCATTTGGGCTGTTCTTGTTGGTGGGTTTTAGTTCCATATGTATCAATGATTCCATTTTTTCAGACTTGAAGTCAAACATGAAAGGTGTCCAAAGAATGAGTAGAGAAACTTAAGCAGTTAATTTCGAGCATTGATTTTATTACATGTTTGAACTTTGTGAAATTGTCTTGAGGAGATGGTTGAATAAGACAACGAGACTTTGACTTACATTTTTACTGCAAAACATTCTGGTTTTGCAATAAAATAAAAAGCAGATAATGAAAATAACAAGATATATTTTTATGGCAGTTGTTAAACTGAACTATTATGTTTGAGTGACTGGAATAATGAATAGTTTATATGCACTTTTAAAGTTATGGCATACCAAATTTTATATTTCCACATCATTTCTCTTTTACTGCCATACCAAATCTAAGGCATTATTATTTTTCTGAAAAAGGTTGGGGATGGATTTGAAAGGCAAGAGTATAAAGTCGCTTTTCCACGGTGTCCAAGACAGCAGATTAAATACGAACTTGTTTATTTTTAGGTAAACTAGCAGTCAAACACAAAAATGATGATGTTTCATTTAAATGATTTGGTCACTTGCTAAAGCTATCTGTCTTGCACAAATTAGCCATATGAATTATATGTGCTTAAGTGTGAATTAAATTGGTTTCAGGCATTTTCGTACCTAAGATCAGCCCTGGTCTCATTGAAATTTGGAGCAAGCTTGAATGTCCTGATTTCCCAGCATTTTGCCCTCGTTAACTCTGTCCGTGCCATTTCTTCACATTCACGATGCTTTGGTGCCCTTACTTAACCAAAATGACCTACTTGCCCTCTCTCTTTTCAGTAAGGAGATGTCAAAGGATTTATTGGTGTTCCAAATGTAAACATCAAATCCTGAAGCTTTGATTGAAAGATACAGTATGGAAACAGGCCCTTCGGCCCACTGTGTCCGCGCTGACCACTGATCATCTGAAATGATCATCTACATTATCCCACTTCACATCCACTCCCTACACATCCAGGCAATTTACAGCAACCTACAAACCTGCATGTCTCTGAGATGTGGGATGAAACGGGAGCACCTGGAAGAAATCCAAGTGGCCACAGGGAGAATGTGTAAACTCCACGCAGGCGCCATCCGAGGTCGGGATTGAACCCGGGTCTCTGGCGCTGTAGGCAGCATCTCTATTGACTGCGGCATGTGCCACCTTTTGCTAAGTGCTCCCTCAACATTTCATTCTTTGAGCATAAAAATATCCAGTTTCTTTAGTTTTGCCTTCATTGTCACTAATGCACCTTCTCCAAAATGAGGGTGTGTCACATCCATCTGGGTTTTCAGAATGACATATATACTATGGGACAAAACTCAATAGGGGTTCATAATTTCCACAGTGGCTCTGTACCTAGATTCCTTTAGACTATGCTGCAGTAATTTGTTCTTTACTCAAGATTCCAGTATCTGCACTCTCTTGTGTCTCCATTTTCTTTTGTTTCCTGCTTGTGACTTAGTCCTGTTGCAATCCCAGGTTTGCCTATGATCATTTAAGTAACGAATGCCTTTCTGAGACAACATGGTGTTGGCATTAAATGCATTAGTAAGGGAACTCTCAAGGCTGGGATTAAATTGGATGGTGACAATCGTACAGGCTGGTTCGCAGTTAAGGCTAGGAGGAATCTTCTTTATAAGAAAAGCAAAAGTGATCATATATCAACATATTTCAAGAAGAACCAGAGGAAGGAGGAATAAACAGCAATTGGGAATGCAGTGAAGCATGAGGGAAGATTATTGAGAGCAACGTCCATGATACAGATTTTGAGGAGGACCATGACAATGGGGAAAATGGCAGTCTTTGGGACAAAGTCTGGGAGGATATTGAACAATTAAGCTAAAAACGGAAGTGGGTGAATGAGCAGAAACAAATATCGGGAGAGGTGAAGGAGTATAACAACCTGCACTTGGACTTTGATACTAATATGTGAGGAATGGGGTGGGGCAGAGAAGGTCCAGAGAAGGGCAAAGGTAGGGTGATGGATGAATAGGTGAATACTAAGTGAAACTCAGGACACTGGGTAGAATAAAATAGACACAGAGTAATGGAATGACTCAGTAGGTCAGGCTAACCTACTGAGTTACTCCTGAACTTTGTTTTTTATTTGTTGTTATCTAGCAATTGCAGTTCCTTGTTTCTACACTGGGTAGTACTTGTGTGTGGAGATTTTTATAAGTCTAGAATTTTTGCAGCAGTGGTAATGAGGTGCACTGTCTTATTATTGTATCGGGCGAGTGCTTGAAACTCAAAGCAATGTCCTGCCAGTCTGCATGAATCATGACTGAGGGTAATTGGCTGCTGTATTTCTTTGATTTAATGTTTATTATATTTGTTTACTCTGCTCAGATGCTGAACAACTTCACTCACTCTAGTCTCTGTTTTGTTTCTTGCAGGAGAGGCTGTGCACTTGGCCAGGGATTTTGGGTATGTTAGTGAGACCGAGTTCCCCGCAAAAGCAGCAGCAGAGTTTTTGACCAGACAGCATTCAGACCCCACTGAGCTCCATGCCCGAAAAAATATGCTTCTTGCCACCAAGTGAGTACCAGACATCAATATTCATATTTCTCCTCTCATTCAGAATGTACAGTCTACTTTTACCTGAACTCCTGCTGTTTGGAAAGGACCATTTTGAACATAAAAGGTAGACAAAAATGCTGGAGAAACTCAGCAGGCGAGGCAGCATCTATGGAGCGAAGGAAATAGGCAACGTTTTGGGTCGAGACCCTTCTTCAGACTGAACATAAATTTTGAACATAAAAATCGCTTATGTTGATGAGGCTTTTTTTGGCGTACTGTGTCCGTCCTGGTCACCCTGCTACAGGAAGGATATTGTTAAGATGCAAAGAGTGCAGAGAAGATTTACGAGGATATTGCCAGGACTGAGGGCCAGAGCTATAGGGAGAGGTTGAGCAGGCTAGGACTTTATACTTTGGAGCACAGGAGGATGAGGGGAGAACTTATAGAGACGTATAACGTCATGAGGGGAATATATAGGGTGCACAGATTATTTTATCCAGAGAAGGGGAGTCAAGAACCAGATAACATAGGTTTAAGGATAGAGGGGAAAGATTTAATGGGAATCTCTGGGGAAACCTTTTTCATACAGAGGGTCATGGGCATGTGGAATGAGATGCTGGAGGAAATAATAGAGGCAGGTACAATAACAATATTAAAAAAAAACATTTGGACAGGTACATGGCTAGGAAAGGTTTAGAGGGTTATGGGCCATATGTGGGCAGGTGGACCTGGTGTAATGGCAATCTGCCCAAGACAATGGTGGTCTGTTTCCATGTTGCATGACTCTGACTATTATAATCAGACAAAACACAGCAAAAATAATATAATAAAGGAATACGTGCTGGACTGGACTATTCAGCCTTTGCCTGACCATTCAATAAAATCGAAACTCATCTCCTACAAGCTATTTTCCTAACCTATCTTTTGATTCCCTTAAAAAACATTTTCCTGTGAAGATCAAAAGTTGGCTTTTTTAAGGCGGACTGATGGAAAAGCAAGGAATCTCGAAACATTTTATTGCACTGTTGGTTAACTGAATCTTGTTTGTCCTGAATATTACATTCACGGTATGTGCAACACTCCTTGAACTCTATCCAAGGGTTCTACAGTCAAATTAAAGTTCGTGAAAGAATCCTACTGTTGGATTTAACATTTATTAAGAATAATCTTCTGGGATCTGCATGTAGTTTTATAACTGTGTATACAGTTCTAAACATTGAAGAGTTTTGTTTTCAAATCTCTTATTCTGCTACATCCTTATAAGAAGCATTTAATGCAAGCAGTGCTGGTAAAGGTTAAAGCAATCTGAAAATGCAGTTTTAATGAACAAAATATATATTTTTGTCAACACAATATTTAATAATGTTCCAAAAATCATAAATAGAACACTCTTCTTGAAAGTGCTAAATAGCAGTTATAGAAATGAATAACCCAGAGCTGTAATAGGCTATTTGAGTGAAGTGGACACTCTCTCCTATTTTCATTTAATGAATTTAAATGATTAGAAAGGAAAAGGGGTGGATATTTTCTTCTTCATTAAAATTAATATTGCTACGAAATAAGATTTAGATTAAAATGCAGGAGCTTTCATTTTTCATACTTTGGTGAGGGACAGCTCAATGGCGCGGCTGGTAGAGCTGCTGCCTCACCCAAGTTTGATCCGTGTGGAGTTTGCCCGTTCTCCCTGTGACTGCGTGGGTTTCCTTTGGGCGCTCCGGTTTCCTGCTACATCCCAAAGACGTGCGGGTTTGCAGGTTAATTGGCTTCCGTAAATTGCTCCCAATGTGTAGGGGGTGGATGAGAAAGTGGGATAAGATAGAACTAGTGTGAATGGGTGATTGATGGTCAGTGTGGGCCGATGGGCCTATTTCCATTCTGCATCTTTCAATCAATCAATTTTGTGTTTTTTCTTCTATGTTCCATGACCTGTTAATGTACAGATTCTCAGAACTATGAACAATGTTGTGAGGTGGTATACAATATTCACCAGCAACTTTGAAGCCTGCCCCGAAGTGCCTTGAATGGAACATACACTATCCATATTATAACATAGTCCTGTAATGGAAACAAAATGTGAGGTTATCCATTTTGGTGGCAAAAACAGGAAAGCAGACTATTATCTAAATGGTGGCCGACTAGGAAAAGGGGAGATGCAGCGAGACCTGGGTGTCATGGTACACCAGTCATTGAAAGTGGGCATGCAGGTGCAGCAGGCAGTGAAGAAAGCGAATGGTATGTTAGCTTTCATAGCAAAAGGATTTGAGTATAGGAGCAGGGAGGTTCTACTGCAGTTGTACAGGGTCTTGGTGAGACCACACCTGGAGTATTGCGTACAGTTTTGGTCTCCAAATCTGAGGAAGGACATTATTGCCATAGAGGGAGTGCAGAGAAGGTTCACCAGACTGATTCCTGGGATGTCAGGACTGTCTTATGAAGAAAGACTGGATAGACTTGGTTTATACTCTCTAGAATTTAGGAGATTGAGAGGGGATCTTATAGAAACTTACAAAATTCTTAAGGGGTTGGACAGGCTAGATGCAGGAAGATTGCTCCCGATGTTGGGGAAGTCTAGGACAAGGGGTCACAGCTTAAGGATAAGGGGGAAATCCTTTAAAACCGAGATGAGAAGAACTTTTTTCACACAGAGAGTGGTGAATCTCTGGAACTCCCTGCCACCGAAGGTAGTCGAGGCCAGTTCATTGGCTATATTTAAGAGGGAGTTAGATGTGGCCCTTGTGGCTAAGGGGATCAGAGGGTATGGAGAGAAGGCAGGTACGGGATACTGAGTTGGATGATCAGCCATGATCATATTGAATGGTGGTGCAGGCTCGAAGGGCCGAATGGCCTAATCCTGCACCTAATTTCTATGTTTCTATGTTTCTAAAAGAGATTTCTACTCTTGTATTTCTACCCAATGTTCAAGTGGGCTTGTGGCCATTGGCAGTGAATCCCTGACTTCCTAGCTGTGGTCACGTTAACTTCATTTTGTACCACTCCACGTTGCTGGCTGCATTTGAACCTCCAGGGCATACCTAAGTTTGGATATTGGGTGATAAGAGACTTCTGCTGATGTTTTGGCTCACAAGCTTGTCCTTGTACATGCAGGCAGCTTGCAATTGATGAAAACCAGAATGCCAGACCACATGTGGGGCACTGCTGCTGTGTGGGAGCTCTGCAGCACTCAGGAGGGTCGGTGTCGTGGTTTGTAGCAGTCGGTTTTCTGCTACACAATGTAATTGTTCAACCAGCCACAGAAATAAAAGCTCCCACAAAATAAGTCTATGTTATAAATTCAGTTGTGCCATACAAAAGTCAGTCATCCTTGAAACTTGTCTTTCTGCCTGCCTTCCAAGTGCCTCTCTGTGTGATAGTGCTCATAAGCACTACGGGTCGGCGCAGTGGTAGACTTGCTGCCTTGCAGCACCAGATACCAGGTTCGATCCTGACCTTGGGTGTTGTCTGTGTGGAGTTTTCCCGTTTTCCCTGTGACCACGTGGGTTTCCTCTGCGTGCTCTGGTTTCCTCCCACACTTCAAACATGTACAAGTTTGTAGGTTAATTGGCTTCTGTAAAATTGTACATTTTTCCTAGTGTGTAGGTTAGTGCGAGTGATCGCTGGTAGGTGTGGACTCGGTGGGCCGAAGGTCCTGTTACCATGCTGTATCTCTAAAGTAAAGTAAAGCAGGATGACCAGAGCTTCCATGTGGCTGGTGGAGAAGGCACATAGCGCTGTCAGTCAGTCTGCCAAGTGATCTTCCTTGACATGGGCTGTGGTCATGCGAGTCAGTCATTGCAAAGCCTCTAATATATTGGTTATTGTAAGAGTTAAGTAGTGACTTCCGGAAAGGAGACTATGGGTTGGTGCTCCCTGGAACCACTGAATCTGGCCTGTGGTGATATGTAGCAGTTCTAATATGCTGTTGGAGGTATATTTGCTGAACTACTGTGACTCTCCACAACACCTCTGCTTACTCGAATCCAAAACCATTGCGGCAGCAGTTTCAGTTTCCACTGAGGCGCTCATCCATCGGGTTCCTGGAGCCGCAGGTGAGGGTGTGGCGAGCAGTCTTGCCTCATGGATTGTGTCCATAGTGTGCAGGGAAAGAGCTGGCCAACATATCGGAAAGAACAGTCACCAAGCTCCCATATCACACTCAGGTCCAGACTCCATACTAATGGCAACCCATATCTGTGTCTGAACTCATGGCCGTGAGTGTGAAATGATGCCATGGCATTTGTTTCTCTCTCTCTCTTCCAACACTATCATCCCAGACTGCAGTCCTTGGTGATTTGAAATGAAAATGGCACGATGACAGGGTAGGGTTGGATTGGAAGCATGCACGGAAGTTGGTGGAGGAAGATAGTGGAGGAAACACGGGGGCAGCTTACATTGTCTGTCAGAAGACACTAAGGATGTGTGCAAAGTGAGTTTTGAACAGAAAAATCTGAATGAAGTGTTGGTTGTCTTGAGTCATTCCTGCCACTCGTAAGGCCATGACCTCAGTAATAACTGGTGGCCAATGCTTCCGATGGGATTAAGACTTACAGGAATACCTTCCCAATCCGATTTACTCCTCCTGCCTCTTTGCCTGGAGTGATAGAGGGATGTCCAATATGTTTCTGTGGGAATTGGCTGCTGCAGTTGGGTTGCTGGTTCCAGGGATTTCTCCGGAGTTAAGTGTCACAGTGTATTGGAGGACTTTTAAAAAAAATATTTTTATTAGAAGCGAACACATATCATAATAAAAACATTTCATGTATATCAGTCGTACATTATTAATATTATCAGTTGTAGATTGATTCTGCTTCTAGTTTTTTTTTTATAGATAGAGAGTAAGAGAAAGAAACAAAACAAATGGCATGATAAAAAAGAATGGAATAATTTACTAATAATACATCATTGGACATAGGTTCGAAAATTATAAAGTATAACTTTTCATCTAATCCTGAGATCAAGCTTCAGTTAGGTTCCCGTGCTGAACCAGTCTACCCCTTCAAATAGTCAATGAATGGAGACCATATTCTGACAAAAAGTTCTTGTTTGTCCATTAAGACAAGTCTAATTCTTTCCAAGTGTAGGGTCTCCGACATTTCCATAATCCACATTTTAATTGGTGGTGGAGGACTTTAATACTGGATCCCTGCTCTGATTGATAGAGACTGTTAGCGGGAGAGTGATGGGGCTGAAAACTGTGCTGTGGTTAAGATGGCAATCTATCACTGTTCAGTTGGGATAGTCCAGATTGCCAGTACCCATTCTGGGCTGAATGAATTCAGGGCCGGATATGAAGGCTGGCATTGGTCCCATCCTCCCCTGAGCCATGAAAGACTCTGATGGTTTGTCGCTGTCCTTGCTGGCAGAGTGTGGACTGGAGAGCTGGAGGCTGTGGCAGTGTTGGTGAGAGTAATGGGACAGAGGCAAGTGTGTGGAGGGCTCATGTAGCGTAATATGTTGGGAGTGAGTAAATGAGAGTGCATCCACTGGGAGTGTCAACCCATTCTACTCCAGCTTCTCCCTGGTGGAGGAATGCCACAAACAGAGGGAAACTCTCTCCTTGTATTGCACTGACTATGAATGGTTCCTTTTTGCAAGGGTGGGTGTGGTTCTGGTAGAGAGAGCAGAGATCATGGCATGGAGAATAGAGGCAGCAGCAGTGGCAATGGAGTCCACATGATCCATCACCCACCCCATCACAGTCTGAGCCGGCTTGACCCTGTGAGCGATTGCTCTGCCTGCTTTGATCTGTCGCAAAACCGGACCACTTGCAATGCTGGCAGCAACCTATCTCCTGCCTAACCTGCAAGGGGCTGATCACTGATCCTGCCCACATACGTCATCAGGTTTAAAGCAGTATTGATAGTGGAGTTTATTTTGAAATTTAGTGAAATTTATGTTTATCTGCAAGAATACTTTTGTACTTACTAGAACAAGCAATTCAGAACCAGCTCAATCCTTCACAAAGAGGCCTGTACACTCACAGGGCCTCCTGTTGCATAGAACCGTGGTGGGGCCACACCTGACAAAACGTGCATTGAGGTTTTAAATAGCTTACCTCCTTGTGGCCGCTTTGAGAAGCATGATCGCCCAATGTGTAGTTGTTTGGATATGGCATTTGAAAATGCATTCAGTAATTTTAATAACATTGAGGGCGGCCCAGTATCGCAGCGGTAGAGTTGCTGCCTGATCCGAACCAGAATCAGAATAAATTTATTGGCCAAGTATATATACATACAAGGAATTTGACTTGGTGCTCTGCTCGCACATCGTAAAAACACGATAAACAGCAGACAATTAAAAATTGTCAATTGACAATTAAAAATAAAACATTACAATTTAACCACGTGAAAATGAAGTACCAGAGTAAAAAGAGGCTACAGACTATTGGCTGCTGCGTAGAGTAGCTGCTGCTCATGGGAAGAAGCTGTTTTGATGTCTGGCTGTGGCGGGCGGCTTAGAGACCACTAGTCACCCGGGTTCGATCCTGACTACGGTTGGTGTCTGTACAGAGTTTGTACGTTCTCCCTGTGAGTGAATAGGTTTTCTCCGGGTGCTCGGGTTAACTAGCAAACTCCAAAGACACACAGGTTTGTGGGTTAATTGGCTTCAGTAAAAAACTGTAAATTGTCTGTATAGTGTGTAGAATATTGCTGTTGAATGGGATGATCGCTAGTCGGCACGGACTCTTGTGGGCCAAAGGGCCTGTTTCCACGCTGTATCTCTAAAGTCTAAAGTTATTTAAGGTAATTGAATTTCTCACGGAACTGAATACAGATCTGCAGGATTCATGGCAATGGGCTCCAGTGGTTCCTGCTCTCAATGCCTTTTAGGCAATCCTCTGATTGTTTTTTTAATTGTTCTCTGCATGCAGGTCATTTATCTTCCTTTCCCTCTCCTCCACCAAGCCTCCAATGCTATGTTTAAAATCATGAAAGCTTCGATCATCCGTATGGCATTATTTTTTAACAGCCTTCCACTTCAATTTCAGTTGTAGAGATCTTGCCAACACTTTCTAGAGCAACAACATATCTTTGCTTCAGGAGATGAAGGCAAGCTTTAAGTAGTGGGGGATGGCCTTAAATGAATGTAGCCGTCTCACCATGCCTCCCTATTGAAACACAAATGGACTCATTTTTCAAGAATTATATAATAGGGGCAACAAAGTGGAAAAACAGAGAGTACAGCATAAAGGGTTGGAATAATTCAGCAGATCTGGCTGCATCTACGGAGGGAATGGTTGGGTGTTGATTCAGGTCAGGACCCTTCTGTAGACAGTTTAAGGAAGGAAATGCAGAGTTTAGGGCTTTGAAACTGGAACAATGGCCAGCAACAACATAATGATTACACGTGTGGATGAATTAGAGACACAAACTGTAGTAAGGCAGATATCTAAAACTTATAGGAGTTGGGAAATTACAGAGATAGAGATGAGGAAGTTAAAAATGAGAACAAATAGAAAAGGTGTGGATTTGCCTAATTGGGAGCTGACGTGCATTAGCAAATACAGGGTGATTGGTGGATGACACTTGGTTGGTTTTAGGAAATAAGCAACAGAGTTCTCGATTCCATGATGATAATAGAGGATAAAATGAGGAAAGCGGGAATATCCTAGTGTGAACAAAGGCATACAAGAAGGTCTCACAGGCAATTGTGCTGGTGTGGGATGGAGTCAGACAATGTAATAGGTGGAAATAACAGGTTGCGAGACTCAGCAAATATGTGCTCTAAAGATTTTCGAGGGTCATGTTTGATGTCAAGATTGTGCAGAGTTTGGTTCATATACAGAAGGTTATCAGAAGGAAGAAATGTTTGTTTTGGGATTGAAGCTTGTGGCGGTTTCAGGCTTCTCAATACTTGACTGGAAGAGGTTCAGTTCACTGAGCATCGATAGATGGTTTAGAGACAATAGAGAGGTTCGAGTGGTGATGAGGCAGGTGTCGTTGATGTTCATGTGGAAATTGATTCCGTGTTTCCGGAATACGTTGCTGCGGGCCAGCACTGCGCACAGTGTTTGGTGGGTGGCCTGCAGTACACTGAATGAGCTCAGGTCGCTTGCCAATCTCATTTCCTGTGTGGACTTTCAGGGGCTGTGGAATGTAGCCCCCCCGATGTGTTTTTATTTGCCCACAGGATAGGCTCTAGGTTAGTAATGTTTTGTCCTGGTGATATGTCGGACGGTATCTGATATGTCGTTGTTTATGGGGGAGTAACTGGCAAATTTCCTTGTCTGCTGTTAATTAATAGGTCATGATGTAATGTTTTTTGAGCATTGCCATCAGGGTATATTTTGTTTAAACTGGAATTTGTACACCTGCCAACAACCTTGAACCCACAGGGCTTAACACTGTGATATCATTAAATTTACTTCGACGAATAACCTTTGTAATATTTCATAGAATTGGTGTTGCATTGAATCCCTGTTACTGTCACCATTAATTTGACAGCTCTGCTAGTAAGAGGCACTAGGCAAGAAATGACAGTGTTAGGGTTTCAGTGGAGTGTGCTGTTTTCCCCTGTGAAGCTTTCTAGATTGTTTAACACAACCACTGAAAATGAAGCTGCACTCCAGGCAGTGGCGAATCCTGTACTTTTACCCAGGGATCCATTACTGGCTTTGATTGAGCCAAGAGCATTTAAGCTCCATCTGACATGTTATCTATTCACGTGACAGAGTTGGATTTAGAAAGACTGACTGAAAGTGGGAATCAAGAATTACTCAACCCCCCCCCCTCCCCCACCCTCAGTGATGTTTACAGGTAAGTGAATGATGGATCTACTGGAAACAGTAACAATGACATTCATTCAGTTACAATGAATAAGATGAGTGGAATCCATGTGCATAGAAATTTATTGCCAGCCAGGGATTATTGCCAATCAGGTCTTTGCATTGTAATCTGATATTCAATAGACAATAGACAATAGGTGCAGGAGTAGGCCATTCGGCCCTTCGAGCCAGCACCGTCATTCAATGTGATCATGGCTGATCATCCACAATCAGTACCCCGTTCCTTCCTTCTCCCCATATCTCCTGACTCCACTATTTTTAAGAGCCCTATCTAGCTTTCTCTTGAAAGTATCCAGAGAACCGGCCTCCACCGCCCTCTGAGGCAGGGAATTCCACAGACTCACAACTCTCTGTGTGAAAAAGTGTTTCCTCATCTCCGTTCTAAATGGCTTATCCCTTATTCTTAAACTATGGCCCCTGGTTCTGGACTCCCGCAACATCGGCAACATGTTTCCTGCCTCTAGTGTGTCCAAACTCTTAAGGGCCTGTCCCACTTACGCAAACTTTACAGGCGACTGCCTGCACCCATGATAGGTCGCCGAAAATTTCAACATGTTGAAAATTCAGCAGCGACCAGAAAGATGCTACGACTCTTTGGAGACCTCTCATAACCATAGGAGACCTCTCACGACCATAGGAGACCTCTCACGACCATACAGTAACCCGTTCCTGCCTCCTCTCCATATCCCCTGACTCCGCTATCTTTAAGAGCCCTATTTAGCTCTCTCTTGAAAGTATCCTGAGAACCGGCCTCCACTGCCCTCTGAGGCAGAGAATTCCACAGACTCATTCCCTTTCTTTCAACTCTGAAGTTGCAGTACTGTTGCCCAAATCCCCTGTCCCTCCCCTTTCCTTCCTGTGTGGAAGAAATATAATTGTGACTTAATCTAGTCTAAAACCTTAAGCAGTGAAAGAATCATGAATAACTCCTCCTCTCCATGCCGAGCACAGTATTCCAAATGACCAAAACCTGGGATATGGTAAAGCAACATTTAAACTATTCTGGATTAAGTAATATGTGCAATGCAGTGATATGTAATTTATGAAATCAACCAGGTTTAAATAGCGAGTCAGAAGATTCTAGCAAAAAATTAGTAAAATATATACTCCTCATAATATGAAGCAACAATCTTTAGACCATGGTATACAAAAATGCTGGAGAAACTCAGCGGGTGCAGCAGCATCTATGGAGCGAAGGAAATAGGCGACGTTTCGGCCCGAAACGTCGCCTATTTCCTTCGCTCCATAGATGCTGCTGCACCCGCTGAGTTTCTCCAGCATTTTTGTATACCTTCGATCTTCCAGCATCTGCAGTTCCTTCTTGAACCCGAAATCTTTAGACCATCATTTGTTAACTACGAAGCTGTGGATAAAAACCCATAAAAAAAATTACATGTTTCACAAAGTCAGCCATAATAATTGTTTTTCATGCTTTGGAGTCCAGATTCATTTCAGGGACTTCAGTCATTGTCAAATGTCAGGGTTTTGCTGCTGCTATTTTTCCCCAAGCTCTCCCTCTATTAACCTAACTACATCTGTGTCTGCAATTCCCATGATGCTACCATCCTCGCACAGTGTGAAGAATTTCCTCACCTGAATATGATTTTCTTGGTGCTTGTGGAAGTGCGCCTTTCCTCATCCTGCAATCGGTTCTTTGTTTTTCTGAATGTTGAGGGAAAAGGAGCTGGAAAATGAATGTTAACAGCTTAATTTTTAATTCAGCGCGTGAAATGTGGTGAACACACCACCTTTCTGCAAATAAATCGTGATCCATCATTATTCAAAGGAATATTTATTTGAGTGCAAATGCTAAATTGCATTATTTCCCTTTTTGTTTCAAATACTTTTGGCAATATTTAAGGGATTTTGTTTTGAGTTTTGTATTAAAGTCATATTCAGCTTTTTGTTCTGATTTAAGGAGATCTGTGGAGAGATGAATAAAGGATGATGATTTATAGACCCTACACTCAGTTTTATATTCTGAATTACAGACCAAATAGTAATTAATAAGCGAGTTTGGTATTCCGCCAGCGCATGCCCAGGTCATAGGTCACTCACGATAAATATTCTCGACATTTGCTGCAGCGTGTGTGCAGGCCTGCGTTTCGTTTGTGGTCGGGGTGGGCCCGGTTCTCTGGCGCTACGGGAACTGTTGAGTTGCTGCTAGGCCGTCCCCTCCCAGCTCAGCTCTGCTTGTCCCGCCTGGTTGGCCGGCAGCCCTGGACTGGTGGGACGCCAGCCCGGGGTGGTGGCGGCCCTGGGGCTTGCAGCCGGAGCGGGGGGAGGGGGGGGGGGGGACGCTCGGCTCTGGCTCGGCTCTGCTCCGGCTCCCAGGGGGCCTGTTCCCCGGCGGGCCGGGGACCGTCGGCTGCGCCTCTTGCCTTGTTCTGTGGCTGTCGGTTGGCGCCCTCGGTGCCGGCGGAGGCCGAGCGCCGGTCAGGGCTGTCGGCTGACTCGTCGGGGCGGGCGGAGTTGAGCTGGGCTTTGCGCTCCATTGTTCTGGGGCACCCCGGACATCTCTAGCCTCCCCCCGGGCGTGGATGGGACCATTGGGGGGGGGGGGGAGGGAGTGGACAGGAATGGTCCAGTGGCGGTTTGGCAGTTCTATCGGCACCGGGGACCCAGGTTTGATGCTGGCTGTGGATGAGGCGCGGGTCTGTGTGCGCGCAGCAGCGCAGCTGCCGAGAATGTCTCTCCACCGGTCCAGTCTCCCACTCGCATCTGCCCCCTCTCTCTCTCTCTCTCGCTGTTACACCCCGCTCTCCCGCTACCTGGCACCCCGTTCCTCAAGTTAAATATATTTTTACACATAAACTATGAATAAAGATAAGAATTTATACACAGTTTATACAGCCAGCGCTTCGTTAGCTTTTACTTTATCACAAATGACCTTTGACAAATCCCATGATTCCTTGCGTTTTTTTAAATACCGAACTCTCTTTTCTCTGAATGTCCTGAGGTTTTGTTTACTTAACAATTAGACCTTGTATCCTCAAAGTCCATTTGCCAATTGTATATTGTTGTATTAGTTCTGTTACACCAAGGTACACAAACAGAGAAAAAGAAGATACTGAAATCTCCCATCTTGATGAACTGGATTCTGTGCTAGTGTTGAAGTCATGAATTTATAAACAGGGGCTGTCATTCTGGAAAATGCATTTAAATATGTGTAGGAAGGAACAGCAGATGCTGGTTGACACTAGAGATAGACACAAAATGTTGGAGTAACTCAGCGGGACAGGCAACATCTCTGGATAGAAGGAAAAGGTAACGTTTAGGGTCGAGACCCTTCTTCAGAATGAGATTCAGGGTACAGGGAAACACAGAGATAATGAAGTGTAATGTATTTAAGCGTTTGGCTTCCAAATAACTCCAGGATGTGCCTTTCTGAAGTCCCTCTCAATATGATCAAAAGTCTAAAGGAATTAGGCTGTAATGAAAAAGTTAAAAATAAATGCTGATGATGGACATCTAAAGTGAAAAACAATGTTTGAAATACTCAGCAGGTCTGATGTTATCCATGGAGAGTAAAACAAGTGACATTTCAAGTCAATAACTTTCCATCAGTAATTGACTTGATGCTGGGGATGGCACAGAGTGTTGGAGTAGCTCAGTCGGCCAGCATCTTCGAAGAACATAGATAGACGATGTTTCAGGTCAAAGCATCATCCCAAAGAATCGCCTATCCATGTTTTGCTGAGATTCTGCTGAACCAGCTAAACTACTCCAGTACTCTGTGTAGAAACAAAGAACTGCAGATGCATGTTAAAAGAAGGGTCTGGGCCTGAAACGTCACCTATCCATGTTCTCCAGAGATGCTGCCTGACCTGGTGTGGAGGGACCAACGGAGGAGCTGGCAAGGGGTACTTTGTAACTTTGTCAGCTATGTTTATGTGGGAACTACATGCATACCTTGGGATATACAAGCGAAAAATTTCACAGTGTCTTGTCACATGTGACAATAACGTATACCATTCCATTCCTTTCTGCATGAATCCATTATGGTATATATGTGAGCATGGCCTGTATTCGCTACAATCTGCCATTGTGAAGTCAAACAGTGGTTCAACATCACGTATCACCACATGCGTTCATGATTTTACTCTTTCCCACTTTCATCATTTTCTACACAATGTCACTCCACATTTATTGTACTGGGTGAGGCCAGGCCAGTATTTTAAAAACACAAATGTGAAATAGTTGTAGATGATGAATTCTGTGGTTTATACTGAGGTTCATGAGCCATGTTGCTCTCGTGGTTTATGGTGACATTAGAACTTGTTAATTGAATCATTGCCTGGTAGTTCACCACCAGACATTTGCATCTGTTATAGTACGTAGCCTATAATTATTTCACATTTTGTTTCCATATCCTATGGGTATTGGGAGCACGGTAAAACTCATTTAAAGATGTGCCTCTGCGTGTGATCCCTGCATCTAGACACAGAGGAACATCATCTTCTGTTCAAATCATTCCTAAGCCTGTCTATATATTTTTTTTATTCTGCGCATTTTGTTTTGGTCATTTTGATTTACTTCCCAAAAATGTTTTATTATTTTTCTGTGTGACACAAGTGCACACAGCACCTTCCAGGCATCGAACCGGCAGCTGTTTCCAGGCCTAGGGCCTTATTCAGCTGTCAGCTCGAACAGCCCAACCCATCCCCCTCTGATCTGTTCCCTTGATGAGCGGTAGCTACTATTGTTTGCTTGGTGCATGATCTAGATCCCTGTCTGGTATTGGCGAGCCCCCCTCCTCTGTGTGCCACCAAGAATTAGGGTCTGTTTTGTCAAAATGGGCTGATGCTGTAACACAACATGGAGGGGGGGGGGGGGGGGGATTCAAGAGTCAAAGTGTTTTATTGTCATAGGTCCTGAAACGAAACAATAAAATTCTTAAGATAGACACAAAATGCTGGAGTAACTCAGCAGGTCAGGCAGCATCTCTGATCAAAACGAATAGGTGACGTTTCTGGTTGGGATCCTTCTTCAGACCGTAGAAGGGTCCCGACCCAAAATATCACCTATCCATTTTCTCCAGTGCTGCTGCCTGACCCACTGATTTACTCCAGCATTTTGTGTCTATCTTTGGTGTAAACCAGCATCTGCAGTTCCTTTTTACTACAATGAAATTCTTACTTTCTGCAGCACAACAGATATGTACACATGGTACTCTGTGAACACCATAATAGACAACAGAAACGTTCAGGATATTAATAAAAACAAGCATTAATAGTGCAAAGATTAAAAACAATGCCCCCAAGTCTATGGAGTTCAGAGTTTAGTTGGAGGTGTAGTGTTTAATACGCTGATGGTTGTTGGGGAGAAGCTGCTCCAGAGCCTGGACGTTACAGTTTTCAGACTTCTCCGTCTTCTTCTCGATGGCAGGTGTGAAATGAGAGCGTGGCCAGGGTGGTGTGGACCTCTGATGATGCTGGCTGCAAGTCAAATTGTGATCTCCACCTTGGAATGAAATACTTCATTTTTTTAAATTGTAAACATGAATAAAGCAATCGAGTGGGGCCGTCCATCCGTAGATGGATTAGCCTTGGGGTAATTAATTTGAATAGAAAGACCTGGCTTGGGCAGGGCTGCTGGGCAGAGCCCGTTTACCAGGAAACTAACTAAACACAGACAAATCTGCAAATATACTTTTTCCAAGTGGATGCTTCTTATATTAATTCATTTTAAATGGTCAAGACATCACGATAAATAGAAATGGAATTTTAGAAAGATGTTACAAAAAACAGAAACAATATATTTTTTTTTAAGTTATGAAAATGGCTCCTTTCAATTTTTCCAAATATCATTAAAACTCCAAAAACAAAAGAACTTTGAAGTGGCATTGAGCAATCATATAGTCACAGAGCACAGAATCAGGTATTTTGGCCATCTCATTAAGTATCCTCCTGTCCCATCTGCCAGCACTTGGTCCATTGACAACTTAAATGTTGTGAGATTGTCTTCCTCCAGCATCTTCTCACAGACTTCAATTACCCTCTTGAAGCAATTAATCTTCAGATTCTCCGCTAAACCTTCTATTCCTCACCTTAAGCCTATGGTCTTTGGTATTAGACACCTCTACTTGGGATAAAGTTTCTGTACTATTTACCCAATCTATGCTTCTTATAATTATTTGGCACACGTGCGTTAGGTTCCCCATGGGACTCCTTCCACCCAAGGAAAACCAAACCAGCCCATCCAGTCTCTCCTCATAACTGAAACCTTCAATCCCAGGCAACATCTCCATTTCCACTCTCTCTTCTGCAATCATGTCCTTCCTACAGTGTGATGACCAGAACCGTACCCATTTTCGGCTGTGGTTTAGCCAAGACCTCGCTGCACTTGTATTCCATGGCTAGGCTAATAAATGCAAGCTTCCTGGGTGCTTTCTTTACTGTCATGTCTGCCTATGCTGCCACCTTCAGGGATCTTTGGACGTACAACATTTCTTTGTTCCTCATTCTCCCATCGGTGACCCTCTACACAATATATGTCTCATCTAATTCGATCCCTAAAATACATCACCTCACACTTATCAGGATCATATTCCATCTGCCATTTCTCAGCCCAAATTACCAGCTGCGTAAATTACCAGACCAATTACTCTCCCCACTTTCAACAATGCCATTAATTTCTGTGTCATCTGCAGCTTTATACTATTTTCTTTGTTTTTGTTAAATTTTGAAAGTTTTTAAAAAATGAGCGGCATTATAATTACTTTGGCTATTACCAAGAAGTCACTGAGTTGATTATGGCCATGTCAACTAATGTGCGATGATGAAGGTTTCTGAGATCAACTCCCCTTGAAAAGCTTTGATGTGTGAGAAATGAGAACTATTCATCTGATTACGGGAACAAATCTTGTGTCCTCAGCCTTAAAGACATTCCACAGCCTGAATTTTCCATGTCTTTTTTTGGTCTGTGACAGATGTGAATGGCAAACAAATGATGTGTAAAACTTTAGAGCAGCTCCGCACGTAACGAAAGACCGTGAAGGCTACGGCTGATTTTGTGAAATCTGGGGGAGATCATTGGAGCAATTTTATGGGATTCAGAGAAAATGACAAGGGAAGACCATGCCACGTTTTCTCAACTATTTATAAACAGGAGCTGAGTGTTTCTCCAGGAAATAGATGGAGGGGCTAGAAAGCTGGGGACACAACCATATGAGTTGGTTTTTCTTGCAGGAATTGGCAAACCATACAACTTTGAGAAGAAAGAAATTGGTCCATTGGTGAAAGGAGTAAAATCCACCCTGGTGCTGATGTAACATTGATGGACAATGGATTTATCGGCTCTGTTGATTCAGTCCCCTTGATTTCACACAACATTTCTCCTTCTACACGAGCATTTTTAATATTGTAACCAAGGTCTTTTTAAAAATGGAGGACATGGATAGGCAATGTTTAATGTCGGTACCCTTCATCAGACTGTCACCTGTCCATTTTCTCCAGAGATGCTGCCTGACCCACTGAGTTACTCCAGTACTTTGTGTTTTTTTGCTAAAGATTACAGGATCTGCAGTTCCTTGTGTCTACTAAAGCATGCCTATTTTCTATCATCTATTCAAAAGATGTCGATATTACTGGTAAAGTCAACATCCATTGTCCATTCCAAATTTTCCCCTTGAACTGAATAGCTTGGATGACTCTTGGAGTTAATTCAATTTGCGGTCCAGCCTCGATGGTGGGCCTGGAGTCATATGTAGACCAGACTGGATGAGGTTGGCAGGCTTTCTTCCCTGAGGAAAATTAGTAAATCTGATGCTTTTTATGATGATCCTGTCCTTTCAAGGTCACCATTATTAATACAAGAGTTTCATACTAATTTAATTTAATTACTCAAATCTGAATTCCCCAGCTGTTGTGGTATGATTTTGAATTCATGTCTCGGAATCATTAATCCAGGCTTCTGGATCATAGTTCTGTAAGTTAACACTGTAAAGATAAGTATGATTTATATAGGTACTGGTTTAAAATAGCCAAATAATTATTAAAGAGCTCTTCTTACAATTGCAGAATTTGTTCAGTCGAAATACTGTCAGCAACCAACACTCACTGTCCCCATTTCCTTCCTTTTTCAGGCAGATCTGTAAAGAATTTACAGATTTATTAGCTCAGGACCGGTCTCCACTAGGAAACAGCCGCCCCTCAGCCATCCTTGAAGCGGGAATCCAGAGCTGCCTGACTCACTTCAGCCTGATTACACACGGCTTCGGGAGTCCCGCCATCATTGCTGCATTAACTGCCTTCCAGAATTACCTGGTGGAGGCTATAAAGGGGCTGGATAAGATGTTCCTGAGCTCATCCAACAGCCATCCCTCAGGGGAATCCGGGACTAAAAACACAGACAAAGAGGCCAAACATCGGAAATAACCGGGGACAGATGGCACGGACCAAACTGTTCTAATTATCAAAGAGATTAAACAGTCATTCAACGTGCAATTAATAACAAAGGACAAATAAAATAATCATCAGGAGGATTGTGTTGAGGTGGCTGCGCAGTGGCAACTTTCTAATTGAGACGAGAAAGGAGGAAAGAGTTAGCCTGGTTTTATCGGGACCGATTACGGCCTGAATCCAGGCTTGTCTCAAGCAATGGGCACGCACATTGAATTATCTTGGGACAAGAATTTGGGAACATTAATATGGTGAGACATTAATAAAGCACAAGTTTGAAGCAACAGCCTCGGCAGAGCAAGCAAATAGTGTTCCACATGTATATATTTATTTATGTGTAATTAAATGGGAACTTTAAATAGACCCGTGCAAGCTATTTATCTGCTGACCTGGTTTTTCTGCTGTGAGTGATAGGAGATGAAGACTTTGCTTTTAGATTTTTTTTTTTAAACTTGAGGTTTCAGGGACAGGATAAGGGCAGATTGGCAGTATCTGTGTAAAGGTCATTGTATGTTCTTGTGGAAGTGATGCACAGAGGAATATTTGTGAATGTGTTCCTGAACCATATTTTGAAACGGTGGCGTGTGAGGTACGAGGTTATAAATCTCTTAATTTGTTTGTCTAGAGTGTTTCATAAATTGTTGAATAAATTGTGCTGCTATACAGAACAATTCTATTATATGTTTCTTTCATGTAATGAAAATTTGGTTATCAGGACTTTGTAAGATTTTGTAACCTATTCTCTCCTACCCCAAACTCTCTGCAAAAAGATTTAAATTGAACCCATTTTTGTGTTTTAAATTTCCTCGCAATCTGTCTTGTTAATAAAGGAAAATAATTTAAACAGCGCTAAAATTAAAACGCTCACTTTGATTGAATAACATTTTTGGCAAAGACATGGTTCAGATTTTCCATCAGCTGATGGGACTTCATGCATCCATTTTTGAAGCGTCTGTTATTGTCACTAACGGAGACACTTTAGTGACACAGCAGTTATTGTCACTAACATTGACAATATAAATTAAACACAGCACAATCGTGCAGAAAATCTTTATTGTCAGTGGATGGGACTTTCTGTGATTCTGTTCTTATTAGCAGTTAGTATTTTGAGGTTCTTCCAAAGTGTTTTCTGCAGTTGACTATCGCTATCGCATGTCCATTCATTTAGACAGGGAAACGGAAGTAAACACAATCTTTAATTGTTGCCTTGGGTTGAACTATGAGCATGGTACAAACAATCTTGCAAGATGGAGAGAGTCACACAGCATGGAAACAGGCCCTTCAGCCCAACTTATTCATGCGTACCCCAATGCCCCATCTGCACTAGTCCCACCTGCTCGCATTTGGTCCATATCCCTCTAAGCCTTTCCCATCCATGTACTGTACCTGTCCATATGTCTTTTGAATGTTGTTATTGTATCTGCCTCAACTCTACCTCCTCTGGCAGCTCATTCCATATACCTGAGTGAAAAAAGTTGCCCGTCCGGCTCCTATTAAATCTTTCCCCTCTCATCTTAAAGCTATGTCCTCTGGTTCTTAATTCCCCTACTTACCTTAAGTTGCAAATAGTGCCTTAAGATAATAGCAATCCAAAAAACTTTAAGGTTGGAGTTTCCCTTTGCTGCTTGTAGACACACACTACATGGCCATATGGGATGACCAGGATGTGCTAACATGGTTCTCTATCTTTTATCTGATTTGGCAGAAATTAAAGAACAATGCTGTTGATGGCAAATATGATGGGTCAAATTAACTTGCCAAACTAAAACACTGGGCTCTCAGACATAACATGAGACCTTCCATTTGTAAAAGCCCTCTTACATTGTTTTATGTGCAGTCTCTTCAAGCTGCAAGGTATTTGCTATTTAAGATGCTGATTAGGTTGATATGTTGATAATGAATGTATTCTTTTTGGAAAACTGCTGTTGCTTTGGTGTGGGGAAGTATGTATACCAAAGCTGATCATCCAAATCCATTGGCAGGATAAGTAAGCCAATCTCAGAATCTTCTCCCAGACCAAGAGCCCAGCATTGAGGGTCAAGTTACATTCATTTGGGCAAGCCACAGTGTTTGCATGTTAAACACCAGATTGGCCCTCAAAATGGAGGAGCATTGTGAAAGGCACGGAGCAGTTCAAGCCTCTTCTTTTCGATCAAGCAGAAGTCCACTGTGAGTGAGGGGATGCCTCTCACACTGGCCGCTTATCAAGTCCTTCCTGCCCCTACGTGCAGCATAATTTGCAGATATCACACGGGGCTCATCAGTTACATGAAGATCTACAAGCTGAATGCTGAAAATCGCTTCCAATTCTGGGGGACAATCTAATGTGTACAATTTATTCTTGCTTATACACTATGGAGTTGGCTGAGCTAGGTTATATGGCTAACATTCTGTAATTACCTAGTTAGGGGGATATGAAGAAAGATTACTCAGCTTTCTGCTCACATTAAAATGGTTAAAGGATTTTTTAAATATCTGGAATCACTTAAATTCTGCCTGAATGGCTTAAAACGGGTATATGTAACAGTCTATCACACAAGACAACCTTCCCCCTTCCCCAGCCCCCAATTGATACCATTTATATCTCATGCTGCCTCAGTAAAGCAGTCTACGTATTCTTCGGTCATTCACACCTTAGTCATTCTCTCTTCCCCCCCTCTCCCATTAGGCAGAAGATACAAAACCTTGAAAGCATGTACCACCAGTTTCATGCTGTTGGCATACCTGCATACAGGGCAGTGCTCACTCATATGGGGAAGCTAGAATGGAGGAAACAAAGAGGAAAAGAGAATCCTGAAAATCAATCATCCTTGCACCTATGTCATCTGTGTGAAAGAAACCTTCAAGCCCAGATTGGTCTAACCAGCCACATCTGTACGTATTTCCCAGAATGACACAAAAAGGTCACATTGGACATAGACGAGCAGGGAAGAATGCAAATTTATTATATGAAGAGAAAATGCTGACCATATACAGTAGGGTTATCAGAATTGGAAAAAACAATAAGAGATTAAGATTTGATGATTTAATCAGAGTTAGGAACATAATGTCTCTTGAAAAATAACAACAATTTAGCTTGGAAGTTTCACAATGACCTATTATTGTACGATAACTTATTTTATCAGATTGCTTTTTCTGCTTTGCAACAGTGTTTTTACCTCATTTATTCTGAACCGATTAACATCTTGGTCATAATAACCGAGAGAGGAATTTGGTGCATTCAAGAGCAGAATTTCTATGACATTATTGCCTGACTTATCTCCCCTCAGGCTCATTTGAGCTAATGCTGTTCAGGGGACATTTCACTCAATCCTAAATGAACACGGATGGTAGTGAATGAGTTAAACTTAAACTGCAGTTTAAAAAAAAAGGTTGAGAAAGAACAATGGCAAGCATTGCGCAATGCTTCAAGGAGGTCAACTTCTGAATAGTTTTGAACTGTAGCTAAGATAAAAATAAATCTTCCTCAGTGGGTTAATTCACAGAGACAGACTTGGAGTCTCACAAAGAAAACATATTTAACAAACATTATGATATGGGAGGGAGCACACTGAGAGACGTGTCAACATTGAAGTAAATAAAGTCACATTACATGAATCCAGCAATTCAAGCAGAGCCACATAGCAACTCAAGCAGAAGGCACACAGACACTTTCAGGAAACGCCCCGAGTCTAATAATTTGCTTCCAAATCCCAGGTTTTCGCCCCATGTAAAATCAGACAGCTTTCAATGATGTCCTGTGTTAGTGTAGGGTACGATAATCCCACACACTAATATCATTCACATTTCAAGTGCGCATTCTTACACTAGAAATTGCAAGCTGAGTTGGAAAATAAGAAACTTAGAAATGTTTCCTTCTTACAAATGTTTTAGAAAATAAATATCTTTTTAAAAGTTTTTTAAAATTTTATTAGAAGTAAGTACAGTAATATGGTACCGTAGATACCTAGTATATATTGCCTTGTTACATTTCATGTACAGCTTCTTATTTAAAAAAAATTTTTTAATAGTAAAAAGGAGACAGAAAGAGTATAGAAAAGAAATAGAGCGGTGTGTGATACCGGAGAAAATAAATATCTTAAAAGTATCATTTCTGCTAGAATCATTCTGCCTTATTCCTTACATTCAGTGGTCTTGAAGAAGAAACTGCATGAGAAAATTAAATAATCAAATAAGTGAATAATAAAAAAAGGATCATGAGAAAGACAGTCATCCACAGTTCTAGTTTAGTTTATTTTAGTTCAGCTTAGCTTAGTTTAGTTTAGTTTAGTTTAGAGATACAGCATGGAGACAGGCACATCAGTCCATCGAGACTGCACTGACCAGCGATCCCCGTACACTAACACTATCCTACACACATTAGGAACAACTTATAATTTTACCAAGCCAATCAACCTACAAACCTGTACGTCTTTGGAGTGGTTGTGATAGACATTTCAGCCCATTGACCTTCATTGATGGCCCACATTCTACATATACTGTATATTCTGTGGCATCAAATGTTCTTTGCAACTATTCTGATTATAAATATCTGGTATGTTATTTCTCTGGATGTCAGTATTATTCACCAGCCACTTGGTCCTTCTAAATGCCTTTAAAAATGCATGTATAACTATCGTACCAGTGCGATAGTTCTCCTTTCCTTCAAATCATTTAGTTAAACTTTTATTGCAGAACCAGCAATATAATAAAAGAATCCTGCTCTCAATATGCTTTGGAGCACATGTTCCCACCCACATTACTGGGCAAATTCTCTATGGATCCAAAAAATATTTTGCAAGGTTCCTGCATTACATAAGAAAAATTGACTTTTCCATTTGCTTTTATTAAAATATTTGAGAGCTTTTCCTTTCCTCCTCCCAATTCCCCAATATGTTAACTTCCCCTAAGTGCACCTTTCTTGGCTGCTAAACTGCTAAAACACCCTTGCACAGTCTGCTAACACCACACTTTGGTTGTTTAAGACATTTGCAGTTTCTTTTTTTTTTCTCCCATGCTCTCACAGCTGCTTTGGTTAACCAAGCCAAGACCGACATCGTGCAGAGGCGGTGAATGATATTCAAGACCAGTACTGTGCATTGGGACCTCGCTGAAAATCTGAAACCTTAGCACTATAATTACTTCATATTTTGAGACATTTTGACTTATCACTTGGTAGCTGTAGCCTGAATTTATTCTTTAACAATTATCCTGAAGGTGCACGGTTCATATCTATTCACATTGGCCACAATTGGCAGGGAGTGCTTCAAATGAAGGTGACTTCAGATATCTGAATGCAGGTGTCACTGGTTAGCTCTGCCACTAAGAAGCACAAGAGCAACACATGCATTGAAATTCCACCACCTGCACATTCCTGTCATATTGAGCATCATCCTGACTTGGTAATAAATGAATGGGCCATCGTTGTCTCTCATTCTGGAACTTGGAACCTATTAGAATCTGCCCAACAGCACTGTGGAAACACCGTCACCAGAAAGACTTCAGTGATTAAAGGGAGCAGTTCACCACCACCTTCTCAATGACAATCAGGGATAAGTAATACATGTGTATGAAGGAACTGCAGATGCTGGTCCAAACCAAGGACAGACACAAAAATGCTGGAGCAACTCAGAGGGACAGGCAGCATCTCTGGAGAGAAGGAATGGATGACGTTTCAGGTCGACACCCTTCTTCAGATAAGTAACAAATACTTAATAAAAACCAGAATCTGGACAATGGTTTAGGAGATGAAAATCAAAGACTAGTTTGGTCAAATTGGCAAAATGGTAAGACACCAAAAAATCAAACCGTTGGAGGAACTCAGTGTGTCAGGCAATATCTGCGGAGGCAAATAGACGGACAATGTTTTGGGTTGTGACCATTGAAAACCCTTGATCACTGACTCGCTGAGCTCCTCCGGCTGTTTGTCTTTTGCCCAAAGTTCCAGCATTTGCAGTCACTTGTGTCTCCCATAAGACAACAAACACTCGACTATAGGTGGTATAACTACCTTTAACCAGCAATGAGTCGTGATTAATCTGGTTAGGGCGTTACCTGTAGAATTAAGCAATAACCTAAAGAGAAAAGCAAAATACTGCAAATGCCGGCACTCTGAGGCACTTCCTTCATTCATTTTGACTGAACTCCTGAGTATTCCGAACATTATCTGTGTTATTTTAGCTCAGATGATCGATCTGAAATCAAGGGACTTGGGAGTTTTCGTGCAGGATTCCCAAAAGGTTAATTTGCAGGATGAATCGATAGTAAGGAAGGCAATTGCAATGTTGGCATTCATTTCATGAGAACTACAATATAAAAGCAGGAATATAATGCTGAGGCTTTATAAGGCACTGATCAGACGGCATTTGAAGTATTGTGAGCTGATATGACTCCATATCAGAGGTGGGATATACTGGTGTTGGAAAGGACCCAGAGGAGGTTTACAAGAGTGATATCGGGATGATTGGGTAAATGTTTGATGGGCGTTTGGCAGCTCTGGGCCTGTATTCGCTGGAGTTTAGAAAGATGAGGAGAGATCTCATTGAAAGTCACCGAATAGTGAAAGGCCTGAATAGAGTGGATGCAGAGAGGATGTTTCCACCAGTGGGAGAGTCTAGCCACAAACTCGGAATAAAAAGACGTACCTATAGAAAGGCAATGAGGAGGAATTTCTTCAATCAGAGGGTAGTGAATCTGTGGAATTCATTACCACAGATGGCTGTGGATGCCAAGTCATTGGGTATATTTAAAGCAGAGGTTGACAGGTTCTTGATTTGTAAAGCTGTCAAAGGGTATAGGGAGAAGGCAGGAAAATGGGATTAAGAGGGAAAGATAGATCGGCAATGATTGAATCTCAGAGTAGTCTCGATAGACCGAATGGCCTAATTCTGCTCCTATGACATGAACTTATTACCCATTAAATGGCCGAGACATAATAAATACAAAGCTCGCAGAAGATGCATCTGATGTCTCGTGTTGATATCCAGGTACAGATACTTACTGCCCATTTTATTCCCAATTACATGGGGGTTTATGAAAATTAACAATTAACAAAAATATATTTGAAATTATAATGAGTAAGTACGCCTCAGTTCATATTCAGTAATGTCTGTCTGAAGAGATCAAAGACTTTCTTTGGTGTGCACTTTTAATTCTGTTTGTCTTTCAACAGATGCTGCCTATCTCGCTAAGTGTTTCCAAAGTTCTCCATTTTAAATTTTAGATTTCTGGCATTTTTTTTTTGATTTTCAAGCTAGTCTAACTCTATTTTGACATCAATAAATCATGGAAGCCCTTATTGAATGTCATGCCGGCCGATTATTTTTAATATGTAATGATTTCAGAATTATTATCATGTTGTAGCAGTGTCTATACACTTCAGAATTCATTATGCTACTACCATCAGCAGTTGTATCATCAATGAAGATAAGTGAGCCAGTTCCTTCAGCAGCTATACATGCCCAGGCCATAACAACCCCACCTCCGTGTTTCACAGATGAGGTGGTATGCTTTGGATTGTGGTTTGTTCTTTCTCTCCTCCATACTTTTCTCTTGACATCACTCTGATATAAGTTAATCTTCGTCTCATCTGTCCACAAGACCTTTTTCCAGAACTGTGGTTGTTCTTTTAAGTACTTCTTGGCAAACTGTAACCCGGCCATCCTATTTTTGCGGCTAACCAGTGGTTTGTATCTTGCAGTGTAGCCTCTGTATTTCTGTTCATGAAGTCTTCTGTGGACAGTGGTCATTGACAAATCCACACCTGACTCCTGAAGAGCGTTTCTGATCTGTCGCACAGGTGTTTGGGGATTAGAGAGAATTCTTCTGTCATCAGCTGTGGAGATCTTCCTTGGCCTGCCAGTTCCTTTGCAATTAGTAAGCTCACCAGTGCTCTCTTTCTTCTTAATGATGTTCCAAACAGTTGATTTTGGTAAGCCTAAAGTTTGGCTGATGTCTCTAACAGTTTTATTCTTGTTTCTCAGTCTCATAATGCATTATTTGACTTTCATTGGCACAACTTTGGTCCTCATGTTGATAAACAGCAATAAAAGTTTCCAAAGGTGATGGAAAGACCTGAAGAAAGACCAGGTGCTGAGAGCACTCTTATACCTGCATTAAGGAGGCAATTAAACACCTGAGCAATTACAAACACCTGTGAAGCCATGTGCCCCAAACATTATGATGCCCTGAAATGGGGGGACTATGTATAAACACAGCTGCAATTTTTACATCGTGAAACCAAAATGTATAAAAATACCCTTTAATAAAATCTGACAGTGTGCACTTTAACCACAAGTGATTTTTTTTCTATTACAAATCCCAAATTATGGAGTACAGAGGCAATTAAATAAATGATGGGTCTTTGTCCGAAATATTATGGAGGGCACTGTAATGCAGCGTTTTGCTGCTCAATCATATCAGTGCTAATAAGGATACAGAAATATTTCCCCTTAGCCAGTTGAAACGGTTCCAATTGAAAGATGAAAAGTAATCGTGCTAAATGTTAAATAGCAGGATGGCTCAGCAGGATGGCTTCTTTCCCTTGAGTCTGTGGAACCTCAGAGGCCACTAGCAAAGATACTAGAGCGGAGCAAGATAGGCCACTCCTGCAAAATCCAATGGGCTGACGTGTAGTACGCAACGGAGCGTAACTTCCGCCATTTCAGTAAACCCGACCTGACTTCAGTTATGCCTCTCACAGTGTAATCAGCGTTGCGAGGAAACATTTGTAAATGTTTTAAATGTTTTTTTTAAATTTTCTTTTTAAATACACCAGGAGTGATACAATTCATCCCAAACCTTTAAACCTTCAAAGAGGGCAAAGAAGTAAATAAAGAAAATACAGCACAAATAAATCTGAGCAGCATCAACATCAAGAATTCTTTAGCAGTGGACCGGCTCCATGTTTGACAGAGACTAAGATCACTGGTTAGCAGGGGTTGATGCCAATTACTCGAGTGTTATATGTCCTGGATTGGCAGGAATACAAGTTCACCAGTGGAAGGGAGTGAGGTCTATGAATGGCAGAGGTAGGATTGCACAAATAACTTGACAGTAGGAAGTTCATTTTTCTCTATTTAATCATATAACATTGTGAGGTAGAATAGAAGTTTGTCTTGTACAGTAGGATGGTTGTAAATTTGATGTCAGTTTTATTCTCCTTCAGATTTTCTTTTCCATTCATGTGTGATCTTTGAACGTTCTTTGAAATATTTCTCAAAGAACTACAAGAGGACATGGCTGGATGCTGGATGGTTGGCATTAACTTTACTGGCTAGCTTTTCCATTCAGTGAAACATTCCCTGCACTTTATTCAAGGCATGAATGTAACCACGTAATTTCCACAAAGCTCAACCAGGTCCTAATTTAAAATCAATGTTAAAAGTTCTCATGTAACGCAAGTGGCTGCCATACACTTGTTTAAACATTTGGAAAGATTTGCCCTCTACCTTACTAAATATACTGGGGTACTTGGCTTCACAAGAATGAAATTGCATTAAATAATCTGTCTACATCTGTCAAGAATCTTGTTACATTTCCTAATCATAAGAGGGTTACAGCTTTTATTCTCTTACCGTTAAACTAACACACAAATAGCAGCTTTCTGTCACCTTGGAACATATGGAGTAGTTTTCAGCTCCAATGTGGCTTAAACATCAGATTCTCCAACAAGTCTGTGACAGGTTTGCACCAGATTTAAAATTGGCTTATTTTGAAAAATAATTAGAGTGCAGCGGAAAGCCATTTTGTGGTGTACAACTGAAAAACAACACTCGAGATATAAGTGTGACAAAGGTTTAACAAAGTACAAACAAAACTGTTGCCATTTCCAGTAATGTCAAGTTGAAGGCATGGGTTTAAGCAAGTCTCGAGCATTGTAGATGACAAAATATTTATTTTCCACGTACACCCAACATTGCAACACCAAGCAGGCAGAACCAAAGCTTTGCCTTATGGTTAAACTGATTATTATAATTTATTATTATTGTATTTGTAACATTGTTTTCTTGTCAAGAATACAATTTCAGACTATAGACATTGAAATGATGCATCAGGTGTTTAAAAAGTCAACAGGAGAGATATACGTTTAAGATAAAAACACGTCTAGCATCAAATTAGTTACTCATTCACAGCCAACCATTGACATTGACAGTAATGAAACAGTGAACAGTCTTGATCACAGTCATGAATGGTGCAAATGGTAGGCCATACAAAAACGGCCTGTTTTATAATTATCTTTTGGGGGGGGGGGGGGGGGGGGGGGGGAGCATCTACCCTAGGGAGCTCATGACAACAGCCTCAGAATTTACAAAAATGTCAATTTCTCAGATGTTTTAGCACTTCAAACCAAAATCACAGATTAGTGACAGGAATTTCAGGTGTTGAAAGCACCTTGGCCCCATTTCTCTCATTAATGACAGGTATATCCCCATTAGAAATTAAGGGATTTTAACTTTGGAGTCTATCAGAAGACAAATGAACTCTATGACGATTATTTAGGCAGAAACTACTGGCATTCAGCTATTCATGTAAAAGTGTGCCTTGGACTTGTGGGAACATTGAAAGGACCAGTGTAATGAATGACAGATGGTGTCACACCCATTTCTGCACTCTCTTGCTGTTGGGGTTTCCAATTCAATGCTAGATTATCTCAGCCTGGTATGGCCAATACCTGGTGTTTTGATGACCTGAACCTGAACAGGGTGATGAACATTACAGTCCATTGCAGGCTTGTCACTTCCATCCATCCAGTCAATTTTCATGCGGTGTTGCTTCCGGAAGGCTGAGAGTATTGTCAAGGATACTTTAGACAGAGGGTGGTGAATCTGTGGAATTCTTTGCCACAGAAGGCTGTGGATGCCAAGCCAGTGTATATTTTTAAGGCAGAATAGATAGATTCTTGATTAATACACGTGTCAGAGGTTATGGGGTGAAAGCAGGCGAATGGGGTTAGGAGGGAGAGATAGATCAGCCATGGTTGAATGGTGTAGACTTAATGGGCTAAATGGCCTAATTCTACTCCTATCACTTATGACCCTTATGTCGACCTTATGACCTAAGGATGTCAGCCACCCTGTCCATTCCTCTTTCTCTCTTCTACCATCAGGGAAAAGATAAAGGAGCTTGAAAGCCTTGACATTCAGACTTAAGAACAGCTCCTTCCCCACTGCTATCTGGCTCCTGAACCAATCACCTCTTTCACACTCATCTGTTGCAGGTGCTGCCACAAACTCTTACTCTTAACTCTACCTCATTTGGTTATTCAGTTATTGCAGTTTAGTAATTTTTGGCACTACTTCAGATTGCATACAATCTTTGCACCATTCTGCTGTTTCGTACTCATTGTTGTATTTAAAGTTATATCTGTCATTACAATGCATATTGTTTACTCTATAAGCTTCCTATGAACAAGTGCATATGGCACCTAATCGGAAACACAATCTGAAACAGAGTCAGACTTGGAGAAGAATCAAAGACCCCAGTTTCAATGGGGATTCTAGGCGACAAGGAAAGTACTGTAAGTAAATGTTTAGAATTATTTTAATTTTAGCATAATGTTGTTTTTTTATTTTAACGATTTAATCATTTCTATTCATTTTAATAAATTTTAGTTAACATTTAACAAAGTTAATTTGCCTTTATCTGCGTCTTCTGTTAAAGCCTGTAAGGATATCTCGGGGACAAGGCCCAGTAGCCTGAGACCACACTGGTGCTGAGACTACTGATTCATGCCTGGGTCTGGGAGGCACAGTGACATCAGCCCTGGATAGAGTGGATACCGAGAGGATGCTTCCACTAGTGGGAGAGTCTAGGGCCAAATATTTTCATGGATTGAATCATAGCCTCAGAATAAAAGGACATACCTTTAGAAAGATGAGGAGGAGGGTGGTGAATCTGTGGAATTCATCGCCACATAAGGCTGTAGAGGCCAGTCAATGGATATTTTTAAGGCAGAGATTGACAGATTCTTGATTAGTATGGATGACAGGGGTTATGGGGAGAAAGCAGGAGAATGGGGCTGAGAAGGAAAGATAGAAGAGCATTGATTGAATGGCGGAGTAGACTTGATGGGCCAAATGGCCGAATTCTGCTCTTATAACTTATGAACTCACTAGAGAGGGCTGATGTCCCAGTGAACCAGGACAGTGGTTGGGACTTGGCCCCATTTCTCTCATTAAAGTCCGGCTCCCATGATTGTGATAACGTGGCCACGATCACTTTATAGGAGGAAATATTAATGTTTGTATGTAATTTTTTTTTAAACATCTCAACGGTTCTCCACAGGGCATAAATAATCTCCAATGAGTTGGGCTCTCTCTCTCTCTCTCTCTCTCTCTCTCTCTCTCTCGTTCTCACTCTCTCACTCTTTCTCACTCTCTCTCTCTCTCTATCTCTCACTCACTCTGTCACTCTCTTTCAATCTCTTTCGCTCATTCTCTCTCACTCTCGCACACACTGTCTCTCTCACTCTCTCTCTCACACTCACTCCCTCTTTCCAAGCAGGTTGGCAGGATAACCCCAGGAGTTATTCTTGTTCCTGAGTTACAGGTACCTTTCTTAGTTTGGGATGATGTGTTGGATCCTGGAAATCTCTCCTGCCAACGACAAGATCATGCAAAGTAAAAAAAACAAAGCTATTATTTACAATATTATCTATATTAATAGATTTTACCTTTTAAAGTCAAAAATAGTTTACATTAAAATCTTAAAAGTGAGTACTGGGATTTAGCAGATGAGAGTGCTGTTTCAGATCTGAATCCACCTGAAGCTGCAGAAAACGTTTGTTGCAATCATGTGATATGGAGAGTTATAGAATTACAGTTTGTGAAGTGGTGATGATTCATGAGGAAATGATTCAATCCATGAAAATATTTCAGGCCATTTAACGAATCCCATGATATATATCCATATGTGTGCTTAAAGAATATACTGTACGTTATATATAAACAACCGTTAATAATTCACTCTTCCTCCTCTGTTTCCAGATCCGAAGAGCTAAGCTCCCAGACCTTGGCTTCCAGTGGAATCACGCAAA
This sequence comes from Amblyraja radiata, assembly GCF_010909765.2. NCBI lineage: Eukaryota > Metazoa > Chordata > Chondrichthyes > Rajiformes > Rajidae > Amblyraja > Amblyraja radiata. Next base: position 15,328,818 of record NC_045982.1, on the reverse strand, counting down.
TGACAAAATGTGTTTCCATGACTACCTATTCCACACATCTATCTCTAGACATGGCTAAGGGACCAAATAATTTTCAGTTGATCCTTTAAATAATAAAGAGTGAAGTTTACACGAGTCCCCTGACCCTCTCCAAGCATTCATTGTTGGCACTAGTCCAGGCTCTGCATTCCTCTACCAGGCACTGGGGAGTCAGAAAGTTCAGTAAGTTTATAACTTACAATAACTTCACAATATGTTATTGACATAGAACCTTTCATGCCATATTAGTATGCATCAAAATGCTTTGCAGCCAATTAAATATCTTTCATGCATAGTTGCTGTTGAATTGTAAGAAATGCAACAGCTAATTTGCACATGAGAAACTTCTCCTGACAGCAATGTGATAATGCCCAGTTCATCCGTATTTGATCTGTAACATTCATTGATAAACAAATAGTATCCTGGGAATTGTTCATAAAATAAAAACAGAAAATGCCGCAGACACTTAGCAGGTCAGGCAGCATCACTAGAAAGAGAAATCGGAAAAGAATCAGAAAACACTGGAAAAGTGAGAAAAAATTGTTTAAAGTTGCAGAAAAGGTTGGTCAGGGATGGGCGGGGGACTAACTCCCCTGCTTTCCTTCAATAGGGTACAATGAGATCTTTCCCTTTCACTTGGAGGATTGCCAGGCTGCTTATTAACTGATCCTGATCTTGGTCGATACCTGATAAAATAGGACCAGCATAGAAATGCATCTTAGTCAGCATGGACAAGGTGGGCTGAAGGGCCTGTTTCTGTACTCTGTAACTCAATGATCCAAAAATCAGCAACTGATCTTGCAGTACTTCCTCCATCCGTCAGTGGAGGGCTAGCCTGGTTTTATGTGTTCAAACCTCTGGAGTGGGACTTGAATCAACAACACTTTATGTGGATGTCATGTCATGTATGGATACATAAAATATAAATGTAATTCTTTGAGAACCTAATAACAAATCTACATAAAACACGTGAGAATAAGGTAGAATTGAACATAAAATTCAGCACCAAAAATAATCAAAACCAGAAATAACCAAAATTGCATCTTGCAGGAATAAGACGGGGAGTCTGCATGTTCACTCAGATGTTTATCATTACTTATGTTTAAGATTGCACATTGTTTCAGAGAGAAAGGTAAGTAAATATATAATGCATACTTAAACTCTTTCTGGTATATCCAGAAATATGAGACAATTGGATTGTAGATGGGTTGGTTTGTCAAAGATTTGCTTGTTGTATCGAGCTGCCACTTGTCCCATTGTTATTACCAGCTGCTACAGTCGACTATTGACCACATCATTTGCTGCACGCTCCCAGGCTCTGAAGGTCTCCTCATATTTTGAAGTGAGAGATGAACAACGGCAGGGCACCACCTAATGGCTTGCAGGATCTTTATGACAATAATTGACCCTACTTGAGCTGCATCGTGCCATCAAACACCTGAATATTGGTATGGAACCAGTCAGGAGCTCAGCCCCGGGTTGCGTCACATATGAGAAGGCAGAGCTGTCGTGCACTACAGATTTTATTTACACTTCGAAACCTTTTAATGAGATGTTTAATTACAGCTATCTCTCTTGGTTGGGTGCCACCAACAAGCCATAATTTGAGAGCTGTCAGTTCTCACCGATTTTGGCTCAGAAAATGGAACCTGTTTCTGTGTTTCAAACATCAATGTAAGGAACGGGGCAATCTTGAAAAACCTGAAGGGATATTGAGGTTGAGTTCAGATTTTAGGTGGACATTGGATAGAAATATTATATAGCGGACTCAAAACATGTGCCACAAAAGGGAAAATGAGTCTAACAGGGAATGAGATAGCCAGATGTATGTTCATTCAGATTTTTATTATTACGTGTTTAAGATTACACATTGTTTCAGTGAGATAGGTAAATAAATGTATAATACATACTTAAACTTTTTCTGGTATCTCCAGAAATATGAGAAATTAGTTTGCAGATGGATTGGCTTGTCAAAACACATGAAACAAATGCATTTTGACTGGCCAATCCCATTAAACAAAGTATACACTGTCTATTTTGATTTTCTGTTCCATTTAAGACTTAACTCTGTAAAGTGTAATCTTCCCCATTTTAATTTCCATAATGCAAGCAGTGGCGGACTGGCCAGGGTGTCAGCTTGCCCGATGGCAAGTGGGCCTCTGATGAAGTGGGCCCCCTATATCAAGTGGGCCCCTGATGAAGTGGGCCCCCTTTGTCTCCTGGCAACCAATATATTTAGACCCAGTCCGCCACTGAATGCAAGGATCCATACTTTGTCTCTGTGATGCCATCTCCCATCATTTCTGCACTGATATTACTGTTGTTCTGCATCTCCTGCAATACACCCCATTATGGTGTAACTCCTGATCATTTTTACACGAAGAAGGTGGGAGTGACTCCATGTAATACTGCTCTCCATGCCACACTGGTCTGGGATTCCAGCTTCTAACTCTTTCTGTAAATTCTGCCCTCAAGCCATCTTTTTCCTGTAATCCCAGTTCTTTTGCCATCATCCTTATTCACTAAAGTGGTAGATAACATATATGACCGGCTTGCTCTTGCCCTGTTTGAAGAGGGCTGTCACCTTTGCCACCCTCTCGATCACTGGTATTGTCAGCGTTGCCACATAATTTCTATGTACCAGCCAGAACTTCCACAATTCCTTACATACATCACATTAAGTACTGTTTAAAAGTAGTACAAATCATCTCTATTAATTCTTCAAAGTTTGCTTAGTCATATTTACATTTCTCCTGAAGGAGGCCATTTGGCCCATTGAGTCCATGCATTCACAGCAATTCTATCAATCTCATTCCCTCACTTATTTCCCAGTCACCTATTCTCTCACATAAACCCATTAACATCCCTAATTTCCCCCACCAGCAATTACAGTATTTATTTAACCTGCTAATGTATTTTCATCGATTTTAAATGTTTCTGCTATCAAAGGCATATAAAATCTGTTCAAAGGCCTTTGGCTTTGGCAAGCTTGGAGCTCAGTCTGTGTCATGGGATGTCTCTCGGGTGCAAAATATCAGCTAGTTTTGCCCTTTGCAACAAGATAAAATTAGTCCAGGTAGATGGAGTCTCCAGGCAATGAAACGGAGCAGTAGCTGTATCCTGGGCTACGGAGCTCATTGACTAAATACATCTTTACAGAACATTAGGGTTTATATCTGATCCTGGTGGAGTGAATTCAGAACTGGTTAATATTTCATCGCAGTTTCTTTTATATTTCAGCTGGTAGCTATTCCTGGTGAATACATTGGCGGTGCTGAAGTAAAGATGGTTGAAAGCTTCACGTTCTTAGGAATAAATATCACGGGGAATTTGTCCTTGACCAGTCATATCGAAGCAATGGCCAGCAAAACAGACCAACACCTTTACTTCCTTAGAAGTAGAGGCATGTCCCCAACAACCCTCACAAACTTCTACAGATGTGCCATCTAAAGCATTTATTTCACCCTGGTCATTCTTTCCACTCCCTGCTCTTATCAGGCAAAAGGTTCAGAAGCTTGAAAGTGTGCTCCAGCCAACTCAGGAACAGCTTCTTCCCCTGTTATCAGGCTTCTGAATGGTCCTTCAATAAGCTGGGGTACTGTTCAATTCACCTCTACCCTTATTGTGGATATTGGACTTTGTCTATGGAACTGTACGCTACAATGCTGAGAACTATATTCAGCCCTCTGTATCTTCCCCTTTGCTCTACTCATTGTACCTGATTTTATTTATGTGTAGTATTTTCTGATCTGAGTGAATAGCACCCAAAACAAAGCTTTTCACTCTAGCTCGAGAAACGTGAAATTAATAAACCAAAACATAAACCTATTCTGTTGGTGTACTTATTCCAGATAAACTAAACTAAATGATGCTAACTGACAATTTCATTCCCATATTAATGACTAAACACACTGTTTATTATTGCTTGGTAAATTCCTGCTCCTTTATTCCCTGCACTCTATTGCATCTGTTTACAACCTAAGTACAGTGTTTGTTAAAAGGATATACACGTTGATTGTAGAATATATGTGATGATACAACAATAACATAACACTGCAGATGACTCTGTTCTGAGGAAAAGACAAAAGATTGAGGGGAAATTAGCATCATCCAACAAGTTACATCCCAAGTGATCTCTTTATGGTTTACTTCTGTATTGCTTTTATGTACCAGGATCATTAATATCTGATGGGCCGTAGGACCCAGATGTTTTAGCTTAGCTGGAACAATTCTATTAGCAGAAAGGCTACATATCCTTTCCACATATTGTCTTGATAAGTTTTAATTTATTGTTATAGTGGCAGTAGAATACATTAACCAAAATCAACTTTGCAAACAGCTGTCAATCATTTCCTCCCAGTCCTGGGGGGTGAACTGACCTGCTTTCTACCACATGTGCCCCAGTAACAAACTCTGAACTTAATGTTATGTGGACTATCTGAGGTATGGCCTAGAACAAAGGGATGACAGAGAAGCGCACAGTGCTTCTCATTATTATGGCCTTTTTGCAATTCAGGAGGAATGAAGACTAACGCTAAACACATTTCCTCTTTATGCCGTCATGGTCAATGTATCTGAGCATTTCATATAAAGAAGCTATATGACACACTTTATTTGGTCTTTAATAGGAATACCATTTAAACGTGTTTTAAAGGGCATGCAATTGGGAATATGATGATATCACACCACCAATTATATCTTACATTAAATATTTTAAGGATTGAAACACAAGAGAACTACAGGTTGCAGCACCTGTTATGGAGGACTATTCCAGAGTGGCGACTGATATCCACTTTACAAGGTAATTCAGTCTTGGCCTTTTCAGTAATTGTCATCCCAAAGCACCAGTTTCATGTCAGAACTAGTCCAATAACAGCAAGTGCTGCTCCAGATCTGTCATTTTCCTGTTAATATTTTTCCTTTAGCTCCCGTTTGAAAATACTGCTCCCTTTCAATGCAATACAGTTATTAATAGATGAACACATGGATAGATTAACACAGGTTTAGATGGATATTTATGTGCCTAATGCAGTCAGGTTGACAAGTGTAGATGGAGCACCTTGGTCAGCATGGGAAAGTTAGGCCAAATGGGCTGTTTCTGTGCGTTAGGACTATGACACTATGAGGCTTGGACCTCAGCAAATATGGAAACTCAGATCAAAACTTTCTATCGCATAAGTAACGCTGTATATAAACTGCTACTAGATCTGTTTGATAGAAGTGGATGATCACAACGCATTATAATTCATCTTATTGTTAATGTTACATGTAAATGTCCAATGGCATTGTATCTTTATGCAATTGACTATATGTTTGTTGAAATGGGTCGTGATGGAGGTTGCATGTGAATGGAAGAAATGATTATAGGGAGAGGCAGGCAGCTACTGTTGAGAAACAATGACCCATCATCAGAAAGGGAGAAAACAGAAGTGTTTTAAAGGAGTTGTGATAGGATGGACACTGAAGGTTGCCCAGGAGACACAAAGTCATCGAGTTAACGGATGTACTGGGGCAGTCAGAGGGAAAGAATGCAAAGAAACCACTGTGGGTTGCAGAACACAGCAGCTGTTGGAAAGCTGAGAAAAAAGTGAACGTTGGGACTACCTAGCAGATAAGGCAGCAATTATGGATTGAGAATGAAAATGATTGCGTGATTGCGTTTGGATGAACCCACATCAGTAGCAACCACTTCTCACATCATCAGGAAAGGCTGGTTACCTGAAAATGTTGAATTCAATATGTATTCCTGAGGGCTGCAACATAGACACTGCACAACTGGTTAACTTCCCTCCTTCCAATTCAGGTGCAAGCAAATCTCAATTAACATCGAGAACTCTGATTATTAATCTACTCAACCAAAGCTAATTCCTAATTTGAGTTATGGTAGTATGACAGAATAATTATGTGGTTGATATATGTCAACTGTTATATTTTAATTGATTTATATCTAAATTGTTGCTATCAGGATTCCAAGCTTATAATTCTGGTCCAGGGGCTCGCCAGGTTCTGAAACATCTGATTTAAGGAAATCTGACTTTATTCGCTTATACATCTTTAAAGCATTTTTCATGCTAGTAGCAATAATAAAAATGTTTCATTATATTCATTCATGGCTGGATGATGCATTTATTCCGGTAGTTTAATTATGCGCAGTTTTGGGGTAATTATTCAATGAAATTATAGAATTACAGCAAGTGTACCTGGAGTGATATAATTTCGGCAGCTATAGAAAACAGACATTCCTGATTTACAGAGTAATCAGCTTATGAACAGTTCTCAGGAAGAGAACTCTTATGTTACCTGGGGACTGCCTATGCCAATAGTTCAGATTCACATTTGTAAGTTGCTTTAATGGGATTATTTTTTTACAGCTAACTACAATGTTAGAACTATATTAAGAAAATTAGGTCTTGTTAAGACCAAACTGTCGTGATATACAAGGAAATCTGATATTTTTTTCTCTTGAATCAAATATACATGAATGAAAACTACAACTTTAAATTACACAAAGACTGAATCATAATTTCAGAGAAATATAGGGGATGTGAGTATTTAATGTGTGCGCACTTATGGTCAAATCCTGCAACAGACAAACCGCCTACAAACTAATTTGGGTCAATATCCTGGAGTGCAGATTATTATGATTCATCAAGACATGGAGAATATTGTTTTTTCGTTTCTTTTTACTGGTAACAGATATCTGATATAAAGGTAGTGCAGTGCAAATAATTGGATTTACTATTGTGCATTTCATTGATTGATTGATTACTTTATTGTCAAGTGTAATCGGTACAGTAAGATTCTTTGTTCGTATACAGTACAAGTATGCAAGAGTCACTACATAAAGGGAGTTAACAAAGTTACAAAAGTCAATATAGTCCCTCTTCCTTCCTTCCCTCCCTCCAACCCCCCACCGCCCCCGAGTCCTCTCTGTTCTCCATCACCGTCACTGACCCTATCACCGATTGCTCCTGGACCCATCTTTTAATGTTAGGCTTTGGGAGTCAATGATCTTGTTATGGGTCTGGAGACACGCACAGTATATGCCAGGCTAGTCCATATATTTTCTTCTTCAAAGGACTTCAGTGAACTAGAATGGTAATATTACAACAATTCAATTGTTTCAAGATCACCAATAGGAATAAGAAGATTTTACTCTAGATTTATTTAATAAAAAATCTTAAATTCCCCAGCTGGCATAATCACGCAAGCCCATGTTTGCTGGTCCAGTAACTTAAATAGGAGCCTACTGTATGGTGATCTATGTTTTAATTTATGATGAATTTAATACATAATCTTTTACTAAGTACTAATGGATTTATTTAACTATAATTTAGTGACTGATAAAATATATACTGTATGTTCTTAGGCTTTGGGAGTCAATGATCTTAGGTATAGTTTGTTCACTGATTGTACCTCAGCTTTTAGTTTCTGTCCTGCATTTGAAACTTTTAGCTTCATGAGAATTATTGTAACCCATAACCTTATGATACTTATGGCAAATATGCTGCAGATAACTGAGAAATCTGGCTGGTTTTCAGAATTTTCCTAATTGGAGGCTCTTTGGGCTCCATGTTTTGATGAGAAAGAAAGTGGAGTCTCTCCACTTTTACCCGGCTATGTTTTTGCTGCAGTTATTCAAGAAGTTAGAGACTTTTGGTTGCACCCAAGACAATTCCCATTCCAGCAAATTCCCTAACAGTTTTAAATTATCAATTGTCAAGTGGAACAAGAAAAATTCCCATGCACAGCACTCTTAAATGTTCCCAAAAGTTAAAAATATTGAACTTGATTTTGTTTGACCACTGAAATTCTACATACATATTATATAGATGATGATAAAAAGGAGGGATCACTTAGTTCCCGTTTCATTTAACTGGGATTATTAGCAATTAAACTCTCTGAAGGCTGGTGTTCACTTGCCAAGTTGTGGGTTGGAGGGTATGTGAGAGGGTCGCCAAGAATATGCAGAGAATAGTGAATTGTGACAGGCCAGGATTACCCTGTCACTCTGCGCTTCATTAAAGTGGTAATAATAGACGTATTGTAAATGACTGAGTACCTTTGACCTCAACAATGGGGACAGGCAGCTGATGGCTGCAGCTGTTTCCAAACAGACACACGCACACACACATATATACATACACTCATATTGGACCCTAATCTGTCACCAACAATGCTCTTTAACCAAAACAAAACGTCAGCATTTAGCAAAAGAGGCTAATACTTTGTTCCAATGAATTTCATGAGTATAACAGAATTAGAGGGCACAGGCACACGAGCGTTTAGTTCGGCTATTGAATCATTTAGCCTGGCACTCTCGTAACCAAGTGCTTTCTCGTGGTCTCCGATAACCTGGCCTCGGATTTCCTCATCATTGTGAATCAAACATATGGCATCTTATGCAAGAAAAATCTAGGCAGCAAAGGCCACACATTACAGTTACTAGCTTCACAAATAGCGAAGCAGAAATGTTTATTCAAGTTTAAGCTGAAGAAGCAGATCAAACTTTGCTAGATTTGTTCATGTAACTTCCGATGCATCAGTCATAGAGAATTAAAAGAAGTTTGATAACAATAAATTAGCTACACAAGCAATCAATGGATACTGTATCTTTGCTTTGAAATGCGATGTTCAGCCAACTGATGGGAATAGTGGGAATTCCCTTTTGGGAATAGTGACCACAGTTCGATTATCTTTAAAATAGTTGTGGATAAGGACAGGGCTGGTCCACAAGTTTAAAATGAGTACAAGCTCAACATTGATGATATTAGACAAGAACTGACAAAAGTTGATTGGTGTAGGTTGTTTGCAGGTGAAGGGATGTCTAGAAAGTGGGATGCTTTTAAAAGTGTGATAGTGAAAGTTCAAGGTATACATATTCCTGTTAAAGTGAATGGTAAGATAGGTACAAGTTGGGAACTCAGGATGACGAGAAAAAGTCATCAGAAAAAAGGAGAAAGGGAAATAAATAGGGTGAATGCACAATCTTTTTCGCAGGGTTGGGCAATCACGAACTAGAGGGCATAGGTTTAACGTGAAAGGGGAAAGATTTTCAGAATCATTTATCCTTTTCCACTTCAAAGAATACAGTAAAATTTAACTCCTTGTTGACAATTTGTTCATCAAAAAATATTAGAATCAGTTTAGCTTTGAATGGAAATTACTAACTTAAGTTCAAAAAAGTATCTTGTGTCGTTATGTATCATAAAACTGGTCCATATTAACATGTAAATATATTTTCAATGTGCTTCCACTTGGCTACTATATTTACCCATTGTTTTTAGTAACTTAGTTATGTAACAAATAACAAACCCAAAATAAATCTTTGATTATGGGTGCTCTGGGAGTATCTGTGAATGTTTTTCCTTCTGAAAGAATGTAAAGGGAAAGTTTTATTCATATGCATTTTTCTTTAATATCAGGTAACCTAACTAAATGGAATATTATCAAACTATCAAAAATAATCATAAAGCTTTCAATACATAAACCAAACCTATTGGTGAATAAAGCTGTAGATACTTAAGTCATTCACCTGAATTCTAGCAGATGCTTGTAGTACCGTCTGTAGTCCAACACTCTACAATACCCACGTGAACTCATTCTGACTACAAGTCTCCCTATGCACATCTACATTGCACAAAATTACACAGATTTTTAAAATATATATATTTTTTATTCTGTAAGCAGAAAATTAGGAAGCAACCTGTCAAAAAAAGGATGTTGAAAAGCTTGATTATAAAAAAAAAAGCATGCTTTATTAGTATGGCTACAAGGAACTGCAGATGCTGGTTTACAAAAAAAGAGACAAAATGCAGGTCAGGCAGCCTCTCTGGATTCAAGTCAGGAAACTTCCTCAGTCTGAAGAAGGGTCTGGACCTGAAATGTCACCTTCTCCAGAAATGCTGTCTGACCCGCTGAGTTACTCCAGCATTTTGTGTCCTTTTTTACAGCATTGGAACCAGGATTATTGCGAACTTTTAAGTGATTGAGAATACTGACTTGTATGGCTATCTAGACTGTACCTCTCTCACCCTGCTCCCTGTGTGGGCACCATTCCATTTTCCCAGTTTCTTCATCTCACCTTTTCCAATGACAAGACTGTAATTTAGTCACCTTCCCTTCCCCTCATAGTTGACAGGATTCACAACACATTTCAGTTATTTCCTGCATTTCTTTCATCCCGCCTGCACAGCCAAAGCAATGCCAGTGTACCCACTGCCCTCACAGCTACCCTGCCAGTCTCGACATCCAAAGGAGCAGCCCAATTCCCACAACCTTCAACAAGATTTTGCAGCCAGACAAATCTATCCTTCTAAAGGCACTGTTCCCTCTGTGACTCGCTGATCCCTTCTCTCGTTTCCTCTCAATCCCCTCTAACGTAGAACAGTGTAGCACAGGAACAGGTCCTTTGGCCCACAATGTCCATGCTAAACATGAAGCCACGTTAATCTACTTTCCTCTGCCTGCATGTGATCCAGGTCTCTCCATTTTCTGCAGGTTCATGTGCCAATCTTATAGCCTAAAGGCTCCATTTCACATGACACTTTACCTTACAATCACAAGAAATACGACTACTCATACAAGTGCTTATTCCCATCGTACATTGTATTTCCATTTCTGACCATCCTTCTATCCATCCAAGTCCAATGTTAGCTCAAGAATCAGCACCTCGACTTCCAGGTTGCAGCCCTCAGGACTCAACATTACCGATGAGCTTTTCCTGTTTGTATCAGAGCTGCCTCATTCGGAAGCAAAGTCATCCACCTGCAACAATATTTCAGTTTTAATTTTGCTTTCTCCGTAAGTGCAAACTTAATAAGAACATTTTAGCACTCTTTATTTAATATTTCCAGTAACTGCTGTATTCTACATCCAAGTTCTTGCATGTTGCTTTGTTTACTCCACCTCACTCATTTATGTCTCTATTGACAGTATGTTCCGCCAAATAGATCATCTCTCTCTCTGACAGATCAAAAGCAGTTTTTTGTCACCTGCACAACTTTGATCTCCACTCCGTCAGATATTCTTTTGTTCTCATTGCAATTTAGTACTCTTGGCTTTCTCGCTTTTCCAGCTCTGATGAGTCATTGTGCTGAAACATTCTCTCCACAGATGCTGCCTCGTTGACTGAATATTTCCAACACCTAATTTTTTATTTTTAAATTAGTAAATTATGGTAGGCCATTATGAATGTTATTCACTTAATACAATTTCTCCCACCGAACCAGTAACACCAACACCTTCTGCCATGTTCGAGTACAATTTTTAATATTTGCGAACCGATCAAAATATTTCAGTTGTGAACAAAGGCGAGTTTGTATGGCAGCAATGTTAAATGTGGAAACTTGGCTTTGAAGAAGTCTACACAGGTGTGTGGAGCACAAGGCCAACCAGCAATAAACTTGCTGCTTCAGTTCGAACTTTGAATTACAGCACGACTGCTCTCAGCTTATTTTGATTAATCTCCCTTGATACTGCTAACCAACAAAAAATAATTTCAGGCCTTCAAAATTCAGTTGACCCAGCATTCATTGCCCTTTTGGACAAGACAGTTCTTGGTTTCTACAACTGTTTGAAGAAAGGCATCCGGATTCAACTGAAAAGCCTGACGAATATTAAGATTATGCTCCCTTGTGGGGAATTACTCACAAAAAAAATTATCTGCACTATAGAATTGCCATATTTTAAGCAGCTCCCAACTGCTTATTTCCAAAAGGCTTCAAATAATAATCTCACATTTTTATTTGTATATGAAAAGGATCCTCATCATATTCCAAATGGCATGAAATTCTCAATGAAAGCTGCTGGCTGGTCCTGTGCCTGCAATGACAGGGGTAATACCCTTGCTGCCTTGCAGCCTCTCTCTCTCAGCGGGGAAGCTGGAGGGTCTCCAGCCTCAGGCAAAACATATGTTACTTTCAAACTGATTAATACGAGTTTATTTTGGAGCAATAATTATCAAATGTCTATTAATCACCTCTGTGCACATGAGCACCACTGAATAAAGATCACCGCATTGAGACAGGCACAGAAAATAAAACAAAGGGACAGGTGAAGGGGCTGATAAGTGTTCCGTCTCTCAGTATCTGATATATTTGTATGTCACGCTATTGGACCCATCAAACACATTGAATGTAAATATGGTTAGGTTTCACAATTTTCAAAATCATAAAAACTTTGCACACATCTGCAATAATTAGATATACAAGATCCCTATCAGAACAGTGACATTTCCTTTCACAAGGGGATCTTGCAGCAAAAGCTGGCTGCAAAACACAAACTTACTCAAGAAAAATGCTCAGCATTTCAATCGACGTTCTGGCTGGCATGACTTTCTTTTATGTTCAGAAAAGCCAGGCGAAACCTGTTCTTGCTAAAAAAAAAAAAAAGGAGCATCTTTGGTGATAAGTTATGACAATGCTCAAGCTCTCAGTGGAGATGCAATGGATATGATTGACTGATAAATGATAAAATGTTGCATTAATACACGGGAAAAAACAGCAATAAAATCATGACTGCTGTGCCCTACAGATAGAAGGCTAAAAACAGTTGTTGATGCGATTCAAGAAAAAAGTGATTTAACTCAATCTTATCCACGGATACGAACAAAAATAGAATCAGGAGTAGGCCATTGGGCGCTTCGCACCTGCTCCACCATTGAATAAATCATACCTGGTCTTTTGCCCCAGGGCCACTTTTCTTAACCGACCCTATATCCCTTCACATCCAACAATATAAATGAACAGTCCTTAGTGAGGCTGCAGATTGACAAATTAACTTTAAACCCGGCATTATAAAAGGCCCGTGTAGATAAACGTTTAGAGAAACCTTCCACTTTTTAAAAGGTAGCTCATTTCAATGTGAAAGAATTCAGAGTCTCTCGAACCTTTAATAACAATAACTATCACTTCTTTGATGCGGGGAAAATTTAACCACTGTAAATGTCATTACATTGAAGTGTTGAGATGAGTAGTAAAGAGAAATGTAAGTTCAATATATTAGCATTTGCTGGTTCACCAACTTGGGGATGATTTACTTGGGGGGGGTAATACACAGCAGCTGTGGTTGATCTTATGTAAATCAGCGACAAGATCACACACTTGCCTGAATCTGACCATGAAGGTTAGCCTTTCAAATAATGACTGATATTTGGTTTAAACTAAGTCCTAGCAGTGGATCTGACACAATTGATGGGTTTAAATTAATTTCAATTTTGATTAAAATTCTTCTACAACAACAAATAATGATTCAAAATTGAGCGAAATAAATTTTATTTACAAGAATTCTGAATATTTCCGTTATGGCCCATGGTGGAACAGAAACGAGCAACATTTTTATGTTTTATTTAATAAAAAACAGGTGTTTAGATCCTCCAATGGTGTAAGCTGGAACCAACAAAAAAACGGGGAATATACATCAATCTATCCAGATCGATCTTGGTGCAAACTAGCTGAATTTATATTTTGTAAAAGTACACAAAGTGTTCAGTTAATCTGTCACGTGTAATAGAGCATGATAACTTTTCCAAAATAACATTAGTATACACACGGAAAGAGTTATGATTATTTAAAAAAATACATGCCAATTTCTAGCATAAAACAATTAAATTTTAGCAGATGTCCAATCAACAAGCACTTCTAGCTTGGGTTTAAGTGCAATAATCTGATCACTTTCACCTTGTTCCTCTGTGGCTGCAAGACTGCAGCATAACAAAAATTGAATTAACTCGAATGCTTTGAGTAAGACATCACAACCCAAAATTTAAATGTACATTCGAGATTCAGTTCAAATAATTAGGACTCAAAAATCAAAGATTAGACTGGCAAACTGCTGGTGACAAAACAATTCTTTGCAGAGCACAAATTTAAACTCTCTGGTCTGGCATGTTTTTAAATTGTACTACACACCTTTACTAATTAACTAAATCTAGCTCAGATTTACCATGAACTAAAATCTGTACTAATCTGCAGCTAATTAGCCTACTAGTGCAAGTTTTACAATCTTAGCTGATAGCATTTCCATTTTATGGAAAACAGATCATGGACCATTCTTGGACTTCTCCAGCTTCCATTTCCTGTCATTGTCCCACCAAACCTATCTCCTACTCAGAAGAAGATGATCAGGGCATAATTTCTGTGGTCCAGCACAGGTCAGGTCACAAGGATGCATCAACCGGTATTTCAGAAATATTTATTTTACAGTTTCCGCAAATTACGTATGAGCATTTTTCTGAAACTCATGGCCAATTAATACTGTACCAGCATAAATTTGAAGGGTATAAATCGTGTGTTTGTGCATAAGTGAGGTCATATTTTCAAACAAACTCCATAACTTTGTGTGAACCTTAGGCTTTATTGGGCTCATATACATAATAAATTTCTACAAGTAAAAAAAAGCCAAAAAAAAGTACAATTATATCTTTGACATTGTAATCTGTTCCATATCATGAACACCATCCTTATCAATGATCCGAACAGTAAAGGTGGGAAGGTTCAGAATAAATCGTTTCTGGATCTGAAAGACAAAACAATTACAACTGAATTCAATCAATCCAAAATTTCAACATATGATTAATGTCAACTGATGCATTTTGTCACATACAAGCCCAATATGGAAATACAGCACTGGTGAAAGATGGGGTGCATTCGAGTAACAGGGCATTTTCACATTTGCTATTCCCTTTATCAGCAGTGCATGGAGGAGCAGCAACTACCTTTGTCTTAAATGGAGCTCCCTCCCACACAGAAAATCTTAATAACAGCATAATAATTAGAGAGAAAAATGAAAACATGAGCGTCAATACTCCTAATCAATTGATATCAGGATACACATGCAGAAGATGAAAAGTGTGTTCACTCCCTGAACGTTTATCCAGAGCAGTTGATAATATCAAAACTCAATAAAAGCTGAGAATGCACTCTTTAAAGGAAACCTTCGTCCTGAACAGACCTAGTGATACCCGTTCAAAGCACAAGGCCAAAATGACAAGGACCAGGCTGTATGTTTTGATGTCAACGTGTGAAAATAAACATGTGCAGCAAGTTTCAGAAACCCAGAGGTGAATAATGTATTTATAAAAAGAAAAATGTTTGCTACAGAATTCCGACTTGGATCTCACCTCTAGAAAGCATTTCTTCAAGAGCTCAATGGCCTCTTCGCGCGTGAGATCTGCAAACACATTGTTTCAATTTTTGAAATCTTCTCAAATAAAAACAAGCCCCAACCCCCTCCCTCTGCAAAATTAAATAAAGTCCAGACTAGAAAACAGAAGTTATCTGACACACAGCTGAACACGGTCCATATGTAAAATAGGGGTTTTAAACAGAATCAGGCCCACTCAAACTGCAAGCTGGAACGAATCAATTAGTTTTTGGAAATCGAATCGCATCAGAATCCGCCTCCTTTTCCTGGTCCAAACCCGGGAAAAGGACAGGCACTTCTTAGATTCAATTTATTACAAACAGTGTAATGAGCTCCATCTGCAGATGCTGGCTGCACTTAGCGCATTTCGTTTAACCGGCCTCCTGCTGAGCATTAGATTCATCAATGCAAGTGACACGTGCTTTTGACTTCTAAGAGTAAAGACCTGTGCTTACTCTGCCATAACGATCCGTGATATAGTCTATTCCACTTAACACAGTGGGAGCAATTTTATTCATTACATGTTTTAACAGAAATTCAAGATTAACTCTATTTAAAAGATGAAATGTAGCATTAAGATCAGATAATTAAAAGCTCAGAACTAGTGCGCCATGTTATTCCAGAATTCATTTTAATTGTCAGAATTATTTTTGCACATTTTATTAGTAAAAATTATTTCAATTACATTTGTACAATCCAAAATAAAGAATTTCTTCCTTCATTTGAAATGCTTCAGAGGAACTGTGGCTCGTGTTCATCTTAAGTGGCTATAATGTGCTTCAGAATTTACAAAATAAGATCAAATTCTAATTATGATGGGATTATAATGCAATTATAATGCCTGTTTAGGAGGATGAAGGAGAAAAAAAAAGTGACAGGATACTTTTTAAATTTAATTTCCTTCCTTTCGCAGGTAAAGAAAATATTTTTGCACATTTTAATGACAGATGTCCACACAGCTTCAATTTTGATTATACCACAAGGTGATAAAAATAGTTACATTGTTGATATGGCATCCAGAAAAAGAAATGAACCAAATTAACCACTTTACCCTAAAAGGGGAAACCATTTCAAAATTATTTTGTACATGGAAGACTGATTTTTTACCAGCTTTGCACAGCTGGCTTCACTAAATCTACATTGGCTGCTTCAGAGGAAAGAATTTACTTCCTTCTGGAAACTGACCTTTGGACTGGCATAAAGTTAACAACTATACTCTGCTCAGCTACTGAGTATTACAACAGATCAAGTAAAAAAGAAATGGGGACGAACTGTTTTGTTGAATTACGAAATCAATGTTGACTAAATTAGCATAATTAAATAATCGACACTGGAGGGTCATCAGTGGGCAAGTGGCAAAAAATGCAAGCCCGCTAGAACAGAACAGCTACAGATCATGATTGTGTAACCAAGGCTTTTCAATCTGGTGATGCAAAGCAGATAGAACAAAGGACTGGGACACAATGGTTCAGTTAATGAACAAGATTACGATATTCCTTTCATCGCAAATACACTCACCTGGTTTGTAGTATCGGTCTAAAATACTGAGCGTCAGGAAACCTCCGTATCCATGGGCAGCAAAAGGTGCTTTAGCCAGAGCTGCCAGGTAGTCCAGATAATAAAGTGCAGGGCCGTCATGCTCATCATAACCCGCTAGGAGCATGTTCACATGGTACGGTGTCTATAAAATAAAATGGAAGGACCATAATCACTATTCATAACAAACTAACTTAGCTCTTATGATAAGCAGCACTGAAAACACATCTCAGTTGCGTTGCCCATATCCTGATTAGTATTCAATTATTTTATTTTAGAATTATGGTTTCTTAAATCAAATTGAAAGTGTCCCCCTCTCACCTAAAGCTTTGCTCTCTAATCTTTGACATTGCCACCTGGGATAAAGATTGATCCGTCTACCCTATCTGTGCCTCTCGTAAATTTTATACACTTGCATCAAAGAACACAATTCAAGTTTGTCCAAACTCTCCTCATAGTTAATATCCTCTCCTTTCAGTTTATAGCCTCTAATCCAAGCAGCATTCTGGTAAACCTCTTCTGCACACAGCATTCCAAATGTGTTCTAATCAAAGTTTTCTAAACTAGTTTCCCCCCTACCCTTCCCCCCTCCCCCCAATATTTGTTTACCCAAGATAGAGATAAAATTTGATTTCTATTAGATTTAATATTCAGAAAATACACTGCTGTTTCCTTGTTAATCCAATAATGGGAATTAAAGCTAAAGATGTGAGCATAGAACACAAAATACTGCATGACCAGTGTTCCAATGGCACCATACCTCATTATTGGTCTGAATTATGAAGCTTGACAAAATTATCAATATAAAGATCATGTATATCACCTATTTAAAACTGTTTGCAATTCTTGAGATAAGCAATGACAACCGGTTATGACTTGCACATTTGATAATTCTTCACAATATAACAAAAAGGGAGAAACCATCCATTTTAAATCCACCTTTATATAGGTTAAGAGACAAGGATGAACACAAAATGCTGGGGTAATTCAGCGGGACAGGCAGCATCTCTGGCGAATATGGGTTGGTCACGCAGATAGCAGTCTAAAAAGGTTCCAACATCACCTATCCATGTTGTCCATAGATGCTACCCAGCCAGCTTAGTCACACTGCAACCGTGTTTCCTTTTAAAAAAATAATAAAAGTGAATATGGCTAATGTGTTCCAGAGTTCTTTAGACTTGTACATTTATTAATTGCACAGGTATTTTTGTATATGCAAAACATAACAGACTACCCCATGCATTTCCAGTTCACTCCCATCATGCAGTGAATGTACCAAGTGATTTTCTTCTACAGCTGATAAACAGGACAGCGGGAAACAAGGAGGAACACTAAAATTATGGATGGCCGAAAAAGAGTAAAGAGGAAAGACCCAGTCCCCTGAGCAGGTGTATCAATTTTAAGCAAATGGCAGGTGGATCAGACGGCAATGAGTAAAACTTAGATTTTCACCCAGTGATGGTATCGATCTTAAACTCACCTCATGAAATGATGGCTGAGGCAGAAGCTCATCACATTCAAGCAATACTAGGATGGGTAATTGAATCCACAACTAGCAAGGCTCTGGAACAAGTGCTGAAAGGGGGCATTAGGTCGGGTAGCTCTTTCAACTAGTACAGATGTGGCCTGAATAGGTTTTTTTCCTGTCACAATTATTATGATAGGGAGTAGAGCAAAATTGCTAATAAGGAATGGTGTTGTCAATTTAAGGCGATTGGTCAAAAAGAACAGTGTGTATTTGTGGAAAACCATAACTACACATTAATTAAGAGTGAGAAGAGAAGGGTTTGCTGAATGCACCATGTACTGCAAATCTGTACACACTGGATACAATTCGCAGCTCCACAGGCTGCGCTTGGCTTCATGGATCAGATGGGCAGAATAACTAATGTGAATCTAAGACAAAAGGTCTCCCTCTTGCATCCAAAAATGCATCACGGAATGATTTTTACAAAATAGCTACCACACCAAATTTAAGGGTAGCTTCCAGGAGTATGTAGCAGTTCCAGAGTGCTATTATAAAGAAAATCCAGAGACAGTTTAATTTTCTTTATCATTGTAAAATAGTGCTCCATATCAATTAAAATTAGACAGCAAGTCCCTGATGCTGAATACTGACAATAAAGTATAAGGAATTTCCCACCAATTAAGAGATTATACTAAATTCAAGCAGTCAAGGAACAAGTGGAAGCAGCATAGGAAAACAAACAACCAAGAAAAATGAAGTGAATGGTGATTAACAAATTAACTGTGGATGTTGAAGATAGCATCAAGCAAAGATAGAAACAGCTGCTGTTATATCCAAATCATAACAGATGATCAACATCAATTTTTAGTATATACAATCAGCTAAAGCTTTACTATAAATGTTTGAGTAGTCAGTGAAGGCATTCACTACTTTAAAAGATTGGTTTGATTAAAATCATTGAAAGTGAACTGTGCAATATAACCAAAGCAGGGCAATTAAGCTAACAAAGTTCAATTAAAAAAAATGAAGCAACAAATAAGATAAGCACACTATTGATGGTTTTTTCTGCGACATCTGGTGAAACAACCTAACAGTTCAGGCAGAGAGCAAGGAAGTATCCCACCGAGCAGTGGAGCAGGAGCGTTAATCTCATATTGGACCTCTTCCAACACCCAGCAGCAATAATTAAATCTTTAGAAGCTTGCACCAACAGCCGGCACAATTTGAAGAGGAACAAAATACTGATGAAGGAAGTTTCACCGACTGACTTTGACCAATCACAGCAAAAAATTACCCCATTTGTCTAGAATAGCGATGCATCCTCAAAATAAAACCAAGTCAAATAAGCCTTTTAGCCTCTGTCATTTTCTTGTTGAGAGAAATAAGAATCATACACAAGTTGGAAGTTTGAAACAGCTGCTGGTTTACCTTAATAGGTAATTTATAAGGTACTAATATTTTCTGCATCTCAGTTTTGTTTTGAATGGTTCGGGGATTAACATTTAGATGATAACCTAATACTAATTTGAGTTGTGTCAGATTCCCCCGCTCCTAATGAGGGAATATATATGGGGCTCAGTGCTGTACCATAAGATACATCCATACTGAAACCACCAGCACTGCTAAAGCTCATTATACTGAATTTAGATTCATATATTGGACAATTTTTCTGCAAAGTCTACACCATCAAAATTATTTTGGTTGAGAGAAAACATGACTCAACTCCAGATACCCCTTGGAAACAGTCAATATCGACCCATGCTATATCTGAAGAAAGACAAAATGCTGGAGTAACTCAGCGAGTCAGGCAGCATTTCTGGGGAAATGTTTCGGGTTGAGACATTTCGGGTTGAGACCTTTCTTCAGACTTGTACGTCAATTTTACAATTTAGTTGATCAGGACGGACTAGGTTGCTAACATGAACAAATATATGCAGGCATAACAGTCAAAATGGTTTGAATCCCATAAGCCCAGATTAATAAGCAGCAAGCAACAGGTGCATTTTCTTTTCAATGAGAATTGAGGAGTACACAGTGGGCTTTTATTATATAAATATATTGTCCCCGTGACATCCCACCAATCTCACCCCCACAACATCAATTTGACACCAGCCCTCCCAAGCTGAGCGAGGTAAAAGAAGCGGTGAGGAAGGCAAGTACGGCCTCTGCCCCAGGCCCTAATGGTGTTCCATATTGTGTCTACAAGAACGCCTCGGATATTCTGAAATTCCTCTGGAGGAACATGAGGGTTGCGTGGGAAAAGCAAGTTATCCCCAAAGCCTGGCGAAGAGCGGGGGAATGCTGATCCAAAAAGAAAAAAAAATTGTCCTCCATTGAACAGTTTCGGAAAATAAACCTTCTTAACGTAGAAGGCAAGATCTTTTTCAGTGCGGTGGCGAAAAGACTTAAAGTGTCTGAAACAAAACAATTTAATTGATATGTCAATCCAAAAGGCTGGCATAGCAGGCTTCTCGGGATGCCTTGAACATACCAGTGTTATATGGCATCAAATCCAGATTGCTAAGAAAGAACGAAAGAATCTGCATGTCCTCGACTTGGCCAACACCTATGGATCATTCCTCATTCGCTACTGTGGATTGCTTTTGAATTCTTTCAGGTGACTGCAATAATAACAAATCTGGTAAAAAACAACTTCCAGGATCTGCAATTTTGTCTCACAACATCAGACTTTACCAGCGTGGCAACCACTGGAAGTAGGCATCATGGCGGGGTGCACCATCTCCCCATTGACCTTCACTATGGCAATGGAGCTCAGTATCAGAGCATCAAAATGGGTTGTGGGAGGAAAACGGCAGCAGTGTGGTCAGCGATTGCCACCTACACTAGCCAATATGGACGATATAACAACATTAACGACAACTGTCCCCTGCACCAAGAGACTTCCGGAAAAACTTCATCAAAACATCACATAGGCAAGGATGAAGATTAAACCCAGCAAGTGCAGAAGCATCTCCATTGTCAAAGGTCAAGTCAATGATCAAAGATTTCATATTGACGGAATACCTGTTCCAATTGTTTCAGAAATGCCAGTGAAGAGCTTGGCCCAATGGTATGATGCAAAGCTCAAGGACACCGAGCAGTTTGAACAACTCAAAAAGGATACCATCGTTCACATAGCTCGCATCAAAAAGGCCTTGCTACCAGGAAAGCTCAAGCTGCGGTGCTTCCAATTTGGCATACTACCAAGAATCATGTGGCCTTTATGTATGAAATCCCCATCAACAAAGTGGATAAGCTGGAAAGAATGATCAGCACATGTGAAACAGTGGCTTGGACTTCCACGATGCTTAAGTGCTGTTGGACTGTACGGGAGTGGCAAATTGGAATTACCTATTGCAGGTCTTGTGGTAGAGTTCAAATGCACTAAAGCAAGGATGGTCGTGACCCTCACTGAATCTGAGGATACTGTTATTCGAACAGCGGCCCCACGTGTGACAACGGGGAGGAAGTGGACCTCATCTGAAGCCGTTCAGAGTGCTAAGTCTGCTATTCATTTCCGGGATGTGGTTGGCAAAGTCCAAAATGGGAGAGCCGGGCTTGGGCTCATCCCAAAAGCTCGTCAATAGCACAAGGCAACATCAGTGCAGAAAAGACAGCTCGTGGTGGAGGAGGTGAGAAGACGGGAGGAGGCAGAGCGACACGCCAAGGCCGTCTCAATGGCCAAGCAGGGCCAATGGACTAACTGGGAGAGCCTGGAAAAAAGGAAACTCAATTGGCGTGACATCTGGCAAATGGAGGGATCTCGGCTAAGTTTTGTCATCAGAGCCACTTATGATGTTCTACCATCACCCCAGAACCTGAAGCAGTGGTTCAGAGAAGACCCCGATTGCTCCCTTTGCCAAGCAGCTGCATCAGTAAGGCACATTTTAACAGGATGAACTACGAGCCTCGCCCAAGGGCGTTACACTTGGTGGCATAACCAAGTTCTCAGACAACTGGCATAAATCCTGGAACAGAGGCGAATGATCATAAATGCTTCCCACAAACATTGTCGTGAAATGTCCACTTCACAACATTTGTACCAGCAGGCCAACCTCCAGAGCACCAGATAACATCAAAGGATGCAAGCATTCTGCAGCCTGCTTGGGATTGGAAAATGGAAGCAGAAAAAAAAAGCTTGTGTTTCCCCCAGACATTGTGGCTACAACATTCCGGCCAGACATGGTCCTGTGGTCCACAACAGCCAAGTTGGCATATGTTGTGGAATTGACAGTTCCATGGGAAGATGGTGTTGAAGCATGTGTGGAAAAAGAAAAGGTAATCTGAACTGGCAACTGAAGCTGCCCAGAATGGCCGGAAGACCAAGATTTTCCTTTTAGAAGTGGGATGTAGGGGATTTGTTGCTGCTTCTACAACCAGTCTATTAAAGAAAATGGGGGTGAGGGGTCGCTCCCTCCAACAAGCAATCATTACTAAATTCTGCAGAGAAAAAGCAGCAATTGGCTTTGGATCAATAGGAAAGATATTGGGCTGCAAGATGAAGACAGGAGGGTATGGAATTGAGGGGGGTGTAACTGGGACTGGTATCACTGTTGAGCCCTCTGGAGACATTGTGGGCTTATCAATGAAACGTCAAAGAAGGAGGGCGCCCACCTGATGACCCTCTACCTACCTTTCACCACTCCAATCCCACTACAAATATCAAGAGTGCTGACTTACAACAGGGATTGAAACATCAAGTCCTGTTAGCTCTACTACTTTTGCATTCAAGATCATATTAATTCCTCCATCACCTCTAGTTTGAAAGACAGTAAAATAACAAAGCTTCCTGTATTTGTTTGAGAGAAAACGAGAAGAAAATAGGCCCCCGCATTAGAAAGCTACAATTGCATGGTTTACAAATTATATTGCCCAAGTCTTCTGTTTGGAACTGCTGGCATTTACTAATGTTACAGTGCAGAGGTTTGTGACACTTGTGCAAATCCTGAACGGCACAGACCATTTCCATATTGCTTTCAAACACTGCCACTCCTGGAGTCCAGTAGTGGAGTGTGAATTTCCACAGATTTCCTAGTACTTAAATGGGTCAGGTTACAGGAAAAGCAAGTTTATTCATTTGAATAAAGAGCAGCCACAAGCAAAGATCCTATAGGATCTTTGGCCACAAGGGAGAACGGCAAGTATAAAGTTAGTTTACTTCCCTTTAATTGAGCATTTAGTTATCTTTGTATTTTTAAGTATCAAAGTACTTTAATTATTATTTGTTTTTACATTTGAAGGAATGTAATAAAATGCTTATTTTTTAAATAGTTTTTGAATGTTTATGAATGCCAGAGACATTCATATTCATTAATTCTCTCTGACAGTTAATAAGCCTGGGGAGATGTTTTAACTCACCACCAAAGCAATTCCGTGCAAGGGTTTGCTTTTCAAGATAGGAAAGGCCTTGCACGGTGCAGAGCATCTCCGACCAGCTTAGTGGCTTGGAAGTTCGTAGAACTTTGTGCCATGGTGTCCACTCTATATAAGAACAAGTTCAGTGGCAAGCAACTAGAAGCTGCAGTAATCACAGTGCGAATTACTGGCCATGGAATTGTTACAATAAAATATTAATCCTAGGTGGATTCCACTCTTAACTGTTAGCATAAAAATTAATGAACCTGCACACAGGTAACGTGAATGGAAATGAGCTGTAGATATAATGGTATATGGACACACTGATCTGTTTTGCAGTAAATGCCTACTATGTTCTGTGTGCTGAAGCAAAGCAAGAATTTCATTGTCCTATCAGGGACACATGACAATAAACTCACTTAAACTTGAACTTGAACTAGATATGCCTAAAAATTAGTCCTTAACCAGTAGAGCTAAATGTGCTACTAATAGCGGTAGTGAATTGCTTCGTTTCCAAAATTCAATTCCATTGCTGTCTTTCTTCTGAGTCTGTGCACATTGTGACAAAATAAGGTCAGACGGAAAGATTCAATATTTGTGACTAGTAAACAAAGACACACAGACAAAAACCTGACAAGAGTTTTGGAACAAAATATTTTTACTGCACCCATCATGTTGCATCCTCATCAAGCTAGCGAAAAGGCAACAAAAGGTTCAGGATTGTATGTTAAAGCCACAATCACACACATGTACAGCCCACCTTTATTATTAATGTCCAGGCATTAAGAAAGGGAACGTAAAGCATGCCCCTTTAGATCAAATACATTTTATAAATTGCTGGGGAATTAGGCATTCACAGGTTTTTTTTCCTTACAGATTTGAATGAAGTAATAATTCACTATTTCTGCAAGTCCATTCCCTCTGGAATTGCAACAAACTCCAAACAAGTAAAAGTTGGGTCCGATATTCCTAAAGACTGCCTTGCATACAGATATTCAAATATTAAGTATCGACCAAGTGTAGGAACAAAATTGTCATTCTAGGATTTATACAGAATATAATCTAGAAGTATTCTGGTGAATAAATTGGGAAGGGAACTAGGGCATAGACGTTTTAACTTCATTGGCCTAGATCAAGGTCTTCAGTTGATTGTTGTGTAGAGAAATGCCAGTTAACAGCATTGTGCAGGTCAGCATACTCCTGACTTCTACACCTGCGTGCTCCCACGTTAAATTATGGAATATGCTGGAGCTCAGATGTTGCCATACTCCACTTCCCGTTTTGCTGCTTAATACAGCCCTGAATCCGAAGGCAGAACACAAATTTGCTGAGCGAAGTGGCCAGATGTGCTTCGCATCTGCATCTCTGGCTTTATGCCAGCCAAGGCCAGCGTGTCTAGTGCAGACCGTTCATAAGAATGGGGTCCCCGACTCAAATAGAAAAGTTAAGTGGATTTTTTTCCCTCATTTTAATTAGGTTTAATGTTTTTAATTAACTTACATCAGTCAAGTGTGTTTTAATTGTAGATCATTTTAATTAACTCCCTTAAACTGTTTAAAAAAAATATCTCCAGTTATCGGAGACAGTAAAAAGGGCCCTTAAGAGTAAGCCACTTAAAGGCCAGTGATTTGGGTGCAGGAACTGATGATGATAAAGGCATCAATGTTTATTGCAGGCTACTGCTCTTCGGAACCACGTTGGGAACAAGGCCTCCAATTCTTTGGACCCACAAAGTGTACGTGGATCAGGGTGCACAAATTCCCACCACATCATGAATTGTCCGACTCGTTTTATTATCGTATTCAATATCTTTACAACTCCTGTGCAAACGTCAAAGTAGCATTAACTCACACCATTTAGTGCAGCGTGTCAGTTCCTCCCATTACACATTCTTGCACCAGCTTTTAATTAAAATGGTTATATTTAATGATTTCCTATGTGCTATGGATTACCGGCACTTTGTAATCATGACACTTTATACTTATTAGGCAAAATCATTAATTTCAGCCCATTCCCTAAACATAAAATGACTTAATAAATTAACATTTACTGTATTTTCTTTCAGAACAAAGGTAAAAGACTACATTTGCAGCTATGAATGAATGCCAAAACACGCAAATGGCAGAGGTTGGACAATCATTAAAGCAATTTTATGTACCGATTTTAAGTTATAGAATTAAAGTTTAACATTAAACTCAAGCTTTAATCTTAAAATCCACTTGAGGTTTTGCAAAAAAAAATCACCTTGGTTTGGCAACAGCAATGTCCAAGACCAAATGAAAGTGCAGAAATGGATTTAGCCCAGTCCATCACACAAACCAGCCCCCTCCACCCATGACTCCATTTACACTTAAGCAGGCACCATAAACAAAGACCATTTACACCCTGATCATTCCCTCTTCTTCCTCATCTCATTAGGCTGAAGATACAAAGCTTGAAAGCACCAGCAGATTCAGGAATTCCTTCCCACTGTTATCAGTCAAATTACTTCCGTTAAATCCTTGGAAGACTTTGACTCCAAGACTGAGTGGCGCAGAGCCTAGAAAGATGCCAACACCAACAACGGAGAGGTCATCACAGACCCAAGTTCAAGTGAGTTTATTGTCATGTGTCATGATAGCATTATTGACCCCACAGTGAAAACACCGGGTTTTGACCTCCATCGCAAGCAATGGCTAACCCTGAACAAAATTTGCACCCTCCATGCAAGAACAGCCCATCACCTGCATAAGTGGGGGATGACAGACAGCCCTGCTTGCGATTGCAGACATCAAGACCAGACCATCCCACACATCATGAATGACTGCTCACTGCGGCTTTACCTTGGGGGCATCAAAGCCATCCACCCACTAACTGATGCTGTCCTGGCCTGGATGTCTACCCTTGATCTACAACTTTAGGCTGTGAACGCCATACGCAAGAAGAGGTCAAATAAGCCAAGGGTGCAGACCCAATCTCCCAAATTCTCTCATTGTAGCCCTTGCACTTATTATTTATCTGCACATTCTCTGCAACTATAATGCTCCAGCACAATATTCTACATTCTGGTATTTATTACTTTGCACTACCTGCTGCATGTGTGCATTTGACCAGGGGGATTTTAAAGGTTGAAGTAAGAGATTAAGTGTGAAATACATGTGGAGTCTTAGAACCCATATGTCTCAATTCCTTAATGAATTGCCAAGCTGTACTTCATACACTTGATTGTATTCATATATAATATGGCTTCACTGGATAGCACACAAACGTTCACTATGTTGTATAAATGACAATATACCAACCAAAAATCAGTTGTTTCGATGGCAAGAAAAATTTTAGTCTACTGTAAAAATTCCATTGCTTAAAATGTTAATATATTTGAGCATGCCTTTGAGGACTTGAGTAAAATATTTCACAATACTGGAGTCTTAAACAGAGATCCTGGCAGGAGCTTCAATGCCTCTTTCTATTTACACCAAATAGAATAGACCATTAATTTCAAATGTAAATAGTTCTAATTTATCTGAATCAGTGACAAATTTGGCAGTGGGGAAATGGTTTCCCACTTAATGTTCCGATTCCTACAACTATGTCATCCCTCAGCCTCTGTTGCAGCTGTAAGCAGTAACAGACCACAAGCATTAATTTAATTTAACCAGAATTTAATTTAAACATTTCAAAACAGAGTTCAAAATTACTATCAGTCACTTTAAGAATAAAAATCTACCAACCCCACATTCCAAAGATTCACAGTAATAACAGGCATTTAAGTGCTGAATATACTCTTCCAATTTCACTTGCCCACTGCAAGCATTGCTCATATTGCTCATAGTGGCAGGCAATAAGCTTTAAATTGTATATTTTGCTGAACAATCCACTAGCTTGGCAATTTATTATGGAATCAAACGATACATTGGTTTCAAGACTCCACATGCATTTCATTCTTAATCTCTAACTTCTACCTTGAAAATCCCCCTGAATAATCCCATACCCAGAAGCTCATCATGGTATTTCTCCATAAGTTATTTTTATTCATCAACATTAAGAGAATGCAAATTTTAAATGCCGAAATATGGTGCAAATCATTTAGAGAAACTGATGTGGGAATTAATTTCATTAATTTGTCTAACTTCTCACTCAACTGTTCCAGTCTTTAGAAGCAAATGTATTTAAGAAATAAAAAATGAAATATTGAAAACTGAAGAGGCTTCTACTTTTTCCAGATGTTAATAAAAGTTATTCCGTACATCCTGCATGTGGATGAAATTGTGTTACAATCTCAAAAGAAAAATCACTTTAAAATAGATAAAATCATGAGTGTAGAATCCAGAGTTTAAGTATTGTATAAAGTGCTAAAGACAAATGAAACATCGCAACATCATGAAAGGTGACATGACATGTAAACAAAGAGTGGCAAATATGTTATGTCAGTGGATAAGTAGCTTGTGCCACTTTTCAAAGATTGAGGCAACTCTCTGAAATTGGGGGGGGGGGGGGGGGGGGGGGGTAGAACCTCGTTGAAACATACAGAATAGTGAAAGGCTTGGATAGAGTGGATGTGGAGAGGATGTTTCCACTAGTGGGCGAGTCTAGGACTAGAGGTCATAGCCTCAGAATTAAAGGTCTTTTTTTTAAAGGAAGGAGATGGAGGAATTTCTTTAGTCATAGGGTGGTGAATCTGTGGAATTCTTTCCCACGGAAGGTTGTGGCGGCAATGTTAGTGGACATATTTAAGGAAGAGATAAATAAATTCTTGATTAGTACAAGTTGTCAGGGGTTATAGGGAGAAAGCAGGAGAATGGGGTTAGGAGCGAGAAATAGATCAGCCGTGATTGAATGGCAGAGTATACGTGATGGGCTAAATGGCCTAATTCTACCCCTAGTTCCACTTACAGTGCCTTCCATAATGTTTGGGACAAAGACCCATTATTTATTTATTTGCCTCTGTACTCCACAATTTGGGATTTGTAATAGAAAAAAAATCACTTGTGGTTAAAGTGTACACTGTCAGATTTTATTAAAGGGTATTTTTATACATTTTGGTTTCACGATGTAAAAATTGCAGCTGTGTTTATACATAGTCCCCCCATTTCAGGGCATCATAATGTTTGGGGCACATGGTTTCACAGGTGTTTGTAATTGCTCAGGTGTGTTTAATTGCCTCCTTAATGCAGGTATAAGAGTGCTCTCAGCACCTGGTCTTTCTTCAAGTCTTTCCATCACCTTTGGAAACTTTTAATGCTGTTTATCAACATGAGGACCAAAGTTGTGCCAATGAAAGTCAAATAAGGCATTATGAGACTGAGAAACAAGAATAAAACTGTTAGAGACATCAGCCAAACTTTAGGCTTACCAAAATCAACTGTTTGGAACATCATTAAGAAGAAAGAGAGCACTGGTGAACTTACTAATCGCAAAGGAACTGGCAGGCCAAGAAAGATCTCCACAGCTGATGACAGAAGAATTCTCTCTAATCCCCAAACACCTGTGCGACAGATCAGAAACGCTCTTCAGGAGTCAGGTGTGGATTTGTCAATGACCACTAGCCACAGAAGACTTCATGAACAGACATACAGAGGCTACACTGCAGGATACAAACCACTGGTTAGCCGCAAAAATAGGATGGCCGGGTTACAGTTTGACCACGTGTGATTTTTCCTATTACAAATCTCAAATTGTGGAGTACAGAGGCAAATAAATAAATGATGGGTCTTTGTCCTAAGCATTATGGAAGGCACTGTATGATCTTATGAACCCTATAATGTGAACAATCCTATGTAGAACATACCAACTTATCATTTGGAATGGAATCTAGCAGTTATACTAAACAAATTGCAAGCAGAATTCAAGTGTTGGCCCGGACTTCTTTGATATTGTTGCTGATAGGGGAATGCATTATGGAGAAACATAAAATATATAGTTGCCAATTCAACCCTATCAATACACAAGTACATTTGCTTTAAAACTGTAGATTATTCAGTGCAAAATCTGCTCGGCTTATGGGCCATTCAGCAATGAGATTTAGCTCAATATCAGAATCAGCTTGAAAATCATCCCATAAAAGAGGCACTAATGTGACATAATTATTCCATCAAGTGAATATGTAATGTGCCTCACAGATGTAATATGTAATAGGACTAGGTTTTTATTAAAAACCAAACCAGCTCCTGAATGAATCGCTCAAATTTTAAGCATCTTTAGGGTCAACTAGCACCAGCGGAAAGTGCTGGAAATAAAAAATACCCTATTATCAGGAATTAATATTTTTATTAAATGGTTTACAGGCCCTAAAAAAGGACACATGGACAAAGATGAATGTGAATATCAAAGAGCACTTAGGAAATAATTGAGGCGTCTTTTTTTTTTTCAAATGTTCACATTATTGCTGATGGTGATTCCATTTCTATATACCTTGAAGGTATGTGGGTGCCCCGAGAAGTGCCTCAATGGAGGGGGGGGGGGGGAAGGGAAAGTACTAGATCCGAGGAGGAGAGATACAGTATGCAATTAAAGATAAATGCCTTGGACTCGGGAAGTTTGAAGGCTCAAGGCTTGGAACATGTATATTGATGAGGTGGAGGGAAGAATGATCAAAATATGAGCGCCAAATACAGGGATGTGACATTAAAATCCCATTGTCTCAAGAATGCCCATGATGGTCACTTCTGGGAAACCCCTACAATCTACAAGGGGAGTATGGAACAGAGAATAATGGAAATAGGCAACGTTTCGGGTTGAGACCCTTCTTCAGACTTCTTCAGGTGGTTTCGGGTCGAGGCCCTGAAGAAGGGCCTCGACCCGAAACGTTGCCTATTTCCTTCTCTCCATAGATGCTGCCTCACCCGCTGAGTTTCTCCAGCATTTTAGTCTACCTTCGATTTTCCAGCATCTGCAGTTCCTTCTTAAACATCTTGAACAGAGAATAATGTTCTCTGTGTGACTACAACAGAAATCATATCATTAACAATAAATCATCCCAGGAAATGACCAGCAAGATTTTCAGGGGGAAATGTCCTAGAAGTATAAGTTTTACATTTTACTCCAAGTAGTGTTTAAGAAGGAACTGCAGATGCTGGAAAATCGAAGGTACACAAAAATGCTGGAGAAACTCAACGGGTGCAGCAGCATTTATGGAGCGAAGGAGATAGGCAGCGTTTCGGGCCGAAACCCTTCCTCAGTCTGAAACGTTGCCTGTCTCCTTCGCTCCATAGATGCTGCTGCACCCGCTGAGTTCCTCCAGCATTTTTGTGTACCTTACTCCAAGTAGTGTTAGATATCGAATCACTTTATGTTGGAAAAGTTTCACGTAATTGAATTGTACCCAAGAACTTACTGTAGCATTATAAATGCAACTATTTTAATTCATGTTTAGTAAAAAGCTTTTTTTTTTTTTTTTTTTTAAAGTATTTAATTAAAAACACCTAATGGTGGCCAGATTAATCTCCTAACTTTCAATGAACTGTAAAACTTCACTACAGTTTTGGTGATATCCTGAAATAAAACAATATTACATAAAATTAAATGAATGATGAACACAATAAGATGTTTCCAATGACACAATATTGTTTTCTAGACACACCCTGTTTATACTTTTATTTGTATTTAGAAATCCAGAGATTAACAACTGCACTTTTAAATGTTAACAACTAAATTGGGAAATAACTATCTTATACAATAATTGTGTGGGAAAGAACTGCAGATGCTGGATTAAATCAAAATTACATAGAAACATAGAAAATAGGTGCAGGAGTAGGCCATTCGGCCGTTCGAGCCTGCACCGGCATTCAATATGATCATAGCTGATCATCCAACTCAGTATCCTGTACCTGCCTTCTCTCCATACCCCCTGATCCCTCCAGCCACAAGGGCCACATCTAACTCCCTCTTAAATATAGCCAATGAACTGGCCTCAACTACCTTCTGTGGCAGAGAATTCCACAGATTACCTGGAGAAGGGGTGGTTTGGGAGGCCCTATTACCGAACAGTACCTCCACTACATTAACGACTGTATCGGTGCTACCTCCTGCAGAATTCACTGACTTCATCAACTTCACGACTAATTCCTATCCTGCACTCGAATTCACTTGGACCGTCTCCGACATCTCCCTACCGTTTCTCGATCTCACCGTCTCCATCATAGGAGACAGACTATCAACTGACATCTATTATAAACCCACTGCCTCCCATAACTATTCTAGACTACACTTCTTCCCACCCCAAAGACTATCCCCTACTCCTAATTCCATCTACGCTGCATCTGTGCCCAAGATGAGGTTTTTCATACCAGGTATCGGAGATGTCCTCATTTTTTAGGGAATGGGGATTCCTCTCTTTCATTATAGATGAGGCTCTCACTAGGGTCTCCTCGATATCCTGCAGCTCCGGTCTTGCTCCCCCATTCGTAACAAGGACAGAGTCCCCCTTGTCCTCACCTTCCACCCCATCAGCTGTCGCATACAGCACA
Organism: Amblyraja radiata; assembly: GCF_010909765.2. Taxonomy (NCBI): domain Eukaryota; kingdom Metazoa; phylum Chordata; class Chondrichthyes; order Rajiformes; family Rajidae; genus Amblyraja; species Amblyraja radiata. The sequence continues at coordinate 15,296,853 of NC_045982.1, read as the reverse complement.
TATTCCTCCGAGATTTTCGCCACCTCCAACGGAATCCCACTACTAGCCACACCTTCCCATCTCAACCCCTTTCCGCAGAGACCGTTCCCTCCGCAACTCCCTGGTCAACTTGTTCCTTCCCATCCAAGGGATCCTTCCCACCCAAACCACCCCCTCCCCAGGTACTTTTCCCTGCAACCGCAGGAGATGCAACATGCCCCTATATCTCTCCCCCCTCGACTGTCCAGTTTTTTCACTTGCACCTCCTCCAACCTGATCTACTGTGTCCGCTGTTCCAGGTGTGGACTACTGTATACCAGTGAGATCAAACACAAGCTTGGTGATCGTTTTGCTGAACATCTCCGCTCCGTCCGCCTAAACCTACCTGATCACCCGGTTGCTCAACACTTTAACTCCCCCTCCCATTCCCACTCACCTTTCTGTCCTGGGCCTCCTCCATTATCAGAGTGAGGCCAAACACAAATTGGAGGAACAGCACCTCATATTTTGCTTGGCTAGCTTACACCCCAGCGGTATGAACATTGACTTCTCTAACTTCAAGTACACCTTGCTTTCCCTCTCTCTCCATCCTCTTCCCCATCCCAGTTCTCTGACCAGTCTTACTATCTCCGACTGCATTTTATCTCTGTACAGCCCACTCCACCACCTCAGAGGGCGGTGGAGGCAGGTTCTCGGGATGCTTTCAAGAGAGCTAGATAGGGCTCTTAAAAATAGTAGAGTCAGGGGATATGGGGAGAAGGCAGGAACGGGGTACTTATTGGGGATGATCACATTGAATGGCGGTGCTGGCTCGAAGGGCCAAAAGGCCTACTGCACCTATTGTCTATGAAGGGTCTCGACCCAAAACGTCACCCATTCCTTCTCTCCAGAGATGCTGCCTGTCCCACTGAGTTACTCCAACATTTTGTGACATCTTATATAATAATTGCTGGGTTAGATTTAGCTCAGAAAGTATATATTAAACAGAATCATTAAATGTACATGCTAATTACATTTTAGGGTCTTTTCATTGAAAGGATATGGTGAAGAATCAGGAAAACAAATTTCTGTCTTAATTTCTTGTATTAAATTTTCTTTTTTTCCTTCAGACTCAAATGATAATCATGTGATGCGTTTAATTAGTTTGTTTCTTCTATCTCCACAGATGTTGTCTGATCTGTTGAGTTTGTCCAGCATATTCAGTGTTGAATTTCAGATTTGCAACTATAGATCTTTGCCATTTAATAATTATATGGATCATCGATTTCACATTGATAAATCCTACTAAGTTAGCTATCCAAATTTGGATGTTCAACTGTCCAAAGTTGGAGAAGAAGTAGAATTTAACCCATGTTCTGGTCTCCAAAAACTATCTGCCCAATTTCAATGACATGATACATCGTCTATTTCGAAATGCAGATGTTGAGGTTAGGATTTTAAAACAGGACATCTGTGCACTTTAATGCTCCATCACCAACAAAACGATTCACCTTTTGGCAATTTCTCAATAGCATGGTCGTGTTTAATTGATTGCTGACAAGTACAAGAATCTAAAAAAATATCAAGTTGCAAAGAATCATACAAAAACAAGCAAACATGAATAAAGTGAATGGTCACAGACATTTTCACTCAAGGTAGAAGATTGAAAAATTAAAGGACATAGACAGAAGAGGAAAGAGACTCAAGAGGGACCACAAGGGCAACTTTTTTTCTTCACTTGGAGGGTAGTCAGTATCTGGAATGAGCTGCCAGAGAAAGCTATAGAAGTTGATACAGTTATGACTTTCAAAAAACTTTTGGAAAGATATGTGGACAGAAGAAAATGAGCTAATGGGACAAGCCTAGTATTCCAATTTGATTGGCATGGACAAGGTGGGTTGAAGGGCCTATTTCCATGCTGTACAGTGCTCTGACCTAATATTGTGCTTGACCACAACAAAGTTTCAAGAAATGCCAGGTTCAAATTCGGTAGTGTTCGGTGATTCATCTTTTACAGTATTTTGTTGAGTACAGCACGGAAACACAGAAACTTCGGCCCACTGAGTCCACGCCGACAGGCTATCCCTGTACACTAGCAGTGTCCTACACACTAGGGACAATTTACAATTTTTACCAAAGCCAACTTAACCTACCAATCTGTACATCTTTGGAATGTGGGAGAAACCGGTACAGCCGGAGAAAACGCATGCAGTCACAGGGAGAACGTACAAACTCCATACAGACAGTACCCACAGTCAGGATCGAACCAGGGCTCTGGTGCTATAAGGCTGCGCCACCATGCCACCCTAACCTACAAGTTCAATATTCTATATATATTTCACGCATTACCACAAATATTATTTGAATGCTACCTAAGATTAAGAAAATGTCATCCCGATTCCTTGAAAGGAAATATCATGTCCTGGCTAGGTTCTGCACTAGGATGTGCATGTTCTATGTTACTGTTAAACAATATAACGAAACTAACATTGATGCAATCGACACCAAGTCTATCAGATGGAAGACTGACACATGTCTCACTGAGTAACATAATTTGAACAAGCCGAGACTTGTTCAGTGTGATGTCACCATGTTACTCTCCAGAATCCAATGTGCATTTAACCATGCAAGAGCGTCATTCTGAAAATAGTGTAATATTTGAATGTCAACTCTTAATAAGGAATGGAACATTTGAATCATATCTGCCAACCATCTTTACCCAGCACACAATCACTTCATATAGCAATCTGAAAATAGGTTTTACACAAAATACCTGTGCACTAATTATCAAAGTTCTGACATTAACTTTAGCCATGATAAATATTATAATCTTCAATCACACTTGACAAATTTGAGACTCACAAGACTAACACCCTGTCAAACATACTCAGCATCTTGAATTTTATCACTCACAGGGGTGGGGTCAAATTAATAATTGCAGCTGGCTTCGCTGTCTAGAATTGAGGATAGGTTGCAACCACGGAGCTGGAAGATAAACGCTGTTCCATCCCTTAGCTCATTCTAAACACATTCTTCCATTGAGATCACAATTCCAATCCACCGGGGAAAATTAAACAGCTGGCTAACTAAAAACGTTAGGTGTCAAGGGAGGGCAAGGTTCAGTGCCAATACAACATCATCAATTATGGATAATTTAATTGGGATGTTTTGCCCACCCTTCTGTGCAAAGTGCAATGGGGGGGCTGATGAGACGAGCTGATTAGATGTCTGTCACTGATCATGTGATTAGCAACATATGGCACAGGTAAATGCTGTGAATGGTTTGAGCTCCCTTGCCAGAGCATTGCAATTGTGACTTGTTACAAGTGATTAAAATAAATTCTGTAATAAGGTAATTAATAAGATTTTGGTTAGTGGAGGTCGTGAGGTGCAGCTAAAGTCCCTAGTGTTTGATCCCCACAGCTTGCCCATGCCTGGACTTGCCCAACAGCATGTATGTTCCAGATGGACTGCACAGCAGGGGGATCACTGGCACAGACAGATGTGTTTTCCTTGAAAGATGGGGGGGGGGGGGGAGAAGAGAAGGATGTCTTCTGCTAAAATACTTGCTCAGGCATCAAAGCCAGAGCACAAGTCTATAGTAACAATAGACTTTGCAAACAGTATTTCCCAAAAGGGTTAATGGAAATGTCATTAAATCTACAAGTCTACTTTTAGCACACGGTAAAGTAGGTGTTTTCCTTATATTTTCATTAACCTAACCAACAGCTGTTTTACAGTAACATTTATATTCACGTGATTGGACCAACCTGAACACACTAGGAACCAAAAACACCCAATGAATGGGAAGTATGGCACATTGTTGCTTTATCTTAGAAAACGCCATGATTTGTACCACTGTTGAATTTAGCTTTTCAGAGGACTAAATCCCCTTGATGAAAAGGCAAGATTACACATGGAAGATGATTTTTTTTCCAAGAATTAAGTCAAGATTAATCTGTTTTATCCTAGCCAACAAAAGGACAATTTAAGGATTATGAATGACAACAGATTGCAGTAAATGTTCAAACACTTCAATAACAGCTAAATGGCTACACGTACAACATATTTTTTAAAGTTTTACTGGTAAGCTGGCTATGGAAAACTAACAGTGCAAAAAATGATGTGCAGTGACATTCTATAATGTCAGGTGTAAATAGATTGTTATGCAACATATCTTTTATTGAAAGGGCAAAATAGAATATCAAAATTCATATCTTCAATTTTTTTTAAATCACCCCCAACTGACAAAAAAGTGATCAAATCTGATGCCCTTTCTTGATTTATTCATGTTACTTGAGACCAATAATGTAATCTTAGACAATCCTACAACAATATATGCTCGTGTAGGACACCTTACAAACCCATCTTCACTCACTTTCCCCACACAAGTGATTTATCATATTAGATACATATTACTCTCTGGGGAAACAGTACTAGTACCAGTTGAGCTAAATTTGCATTGATGCCCTAAACTTGAGAATCCTAGTTATGCTATGAAACCGTGGGTAAATAATGCTGCTCCCATAGGTTCACAATTTATGATGAAATGGAAATTATTCAAAGGGTTAATTAACTATAGGACTGGAAACATAACGTACAGTTTTTTCATGTTCAACACAACTCAAATTTCTTCAATGTATCACTTTACTCAATTTAAAGACTGGAAAAAGACATCAGGAACAGCAAATTACTGGCCACGTCCAAAACATTTAATGGTCCAATCAAGTAGCGTAACTTCATATTTTATAAATTCTATGTTTCTAATTATATACTTACCGTCCTCCTATAAATATAACATTTAGACTCTTAATAAAGTCTTAAGTTAATTCAGTTCACCTACCCGGCTTCGGAGGTACTCTGCCAGGTTTTTGCGGGTGAAGTTAGCAGCTGCTGTCGGAGACAATTCATAACCTGTAAAGTTGAAAAAGGACACAATGATCTCCAATTTTATCCCTAAATTGATTTTTAATTCTGAACAAAACTGCACTCTTTTCTTTTTCATATCAACACTGAACACCATGACAGAACTTTCAAACAAGGCTAGTAAAATAGTAGAAACATTGGTTTAGAATGTCCAAAATTCTCCAAACATGGCAATGGTCCCATTAGATTAGAATTTATTTATTCAAAAAGGCCAACAGGCTTAATGTCATTGGAAAGTGGTCAGGAGCTATTAGACAATACAGCAGGATTTACTCAAGTTCTTTGAACTGCTAAGGATATAGAAACCGATGGATGAGCTACACTCAGATTTCCCCAATGTATTTGATAAGGTGCTGCAAAGGTTACTGTATAAAATAAAAGTCATAGTATTAAAGAATATATATTGGGATGGATAGAAGACTGGCTAGCTAACAAGAAACAATAGGTATTAATGGTCCGAGAACACTAATGCAATTATCAAGAAAGCTCATCAGCGCCTCTACTTCCTGAGAAGACTACGGAGAGTCGGTTTGTCAAGGAGGACTCTCTCTAACCTCTACAGGTGCACAGTAGAGTATGCTGACCGGTTGCATCGTGGCTTGGTTCGGCAACTTGAGCACCCTGGAAAGGAAAAGACTACAAAAAGTAGTAAACACTGCCCAGTCCATCATCGGCTCTGACCTTCCTTCGCAGTCGCTGCCTCAAAAAGGCTGGCAGTATCATCAAAGACCCACAACATCCTGGCCACAGACTCATCTCCGTGCTACCTTCAGGTAGAAGGTACAGGAGCCTGAAGACTGCAACAACCAGGTTCAGGAATAGCTACTTCCCCACAGCCATCAGGCTATTAAACCTGGCTCAGACAAAACTTTGATTATTAATAACCAATTATCTGTTATTTGCACTTTATTATTTTATTTATTCATGTGTGTATTTATTCATGTGTGTATATTATAGTATATGGCCACATTGATCTGTTTTGTAGTAAATGCCTACTATGTGCTGTGTGCTGAAGCAAAGCAAGAATTTCATTGTCCTATCATTGTCTAAAGTTAGAAAGATGACACGAAAGCTAAAATGGGCAATAAAGAGCTTGAGTAGGTGAAGATCTGGCAAATAGAGCATAGCATCGAAAATGTGAATTTGTCCATTTTGGCAAAAAACGTTAAAAAATCTGCACATTATCTTTTGACAGAATGCTGAGATGCAGAGGGATCCATTGTCTCTGTGCCTGATTGTAAGAAGGTGGTATGCAAGTGCAGCAATTCATTAAGAAAGCTAACAATGTTAATGTTACTAGAGTAACTGAATATAAAACTAGGGCACTCATTTTTCATTTGTTTAGGGTATTGGTGAGACCACAGCAGCAGTACACAATGTTTGTCTCCTTTTTTCAGCAAGGATCCAAATACATTGGAGAAGGTTTATTGAACTGATATCCAGAATGGGCAGGTTGCCTCAAGGATAGTCTTATATCTCCTGAAATTGAGAAGAATGCAAGGGAACTTGATGGAAATATAAAAGATCCATAGAGTTCCTGACAGGAAACATGTGGAGAGAATGTTTCTGATACGAAGTTCCCCTAGAGTGGTGACATAGATAGAGTAGGGCAGTGAAGACACGCCTGGCATGCATTGGACAGGGAATAGAGCCTCACCAATACCCTAAATAAATGAAAAATGAGTGCCCTAGTTTTATATTCAGTTACTAGTAACATAAACATTGTTAGCTTTCCTAATGAATTGCTGCACAACAGTTGGGATGTTATAGTATAACTGTTCTAATCGGTGTGACCACATTTGGAATAGCTAAAAACGGTGCAGAAAAGATGCACAAGGATGCTACTAATAATAATCCTCTTCCTAAAACTCTACCAAACATAGAAACATAGAAACTAGGTGCAGGAGGAGGCCATTCGGCCCTTCGAGCCAGCACCACCATTCATTGTGATCGTGGCTGATCGTGTGCAATCAATAAACCGTGCCTGCCTTCTCCCCATATCTCTTGACTCCACTAAAATAATATTCCATCATGGAGAACTGGAACCTGTGGGAAGAGTAAACTTATTTGCCCTGGTTTTAGTTAGGCAATAAGCAGAATACATGTGGCAACATGGTAAAGAAACATTTGTATTACATACAATATACTTTCCCACAACTGAGTCAACAGTTTATACTGTAGATATACTACATAGTATTTTTAGGTGTGCTTTGAGTGTGCTCTGCAAGCATGCACCATTCATGAAAAACAACTGGGTACATTTATTGTTCCAATACTACCACGCGGGTTAAAGCGTAGTTCATGAAAAAGGAAATCAAACCTTTACAACAGTACAATTGTGGAATATACACATAGTCTTACACATGTTTAGCGAGGAAAGCCAATTAAACTGATTTAAAAATAAAGATATGCGAGTAATCATAATTTTTCATAAAATATATGGGAAATTATAGTGATTCATTTGTCCAATAGGATAAAGCAAAATGAAAAGCCATTATTTCACCAAAATTGTCAAAGAAATATGCTGAGCTACTTTTAAAAGAAATTTGGACAGGTACATGGATAGGAAAGGTTGAGAGGGAAATGGGGCAAATACAGGCAGATGGGGGCGTTGTAGTCGGCATGGGCAAGTTGGGCCGGTGTCCGTGCTGTACGATTCTAGTTATATCAGAATTTTTAGGAAGTAGTAGACAGGAATATGAATTGAGGTGGCTACATATATACCGGTCCTATGGGCACCCCATTGATATAACAAGCCATTTTTCCACAGGTGTGTTGGCAGACCTTTGTGTACTAAAATGCTGTCAACAACATAACAAACTTTGTCTTGTGGAGTACAAAGACCCTGGCCTAAAGGATGCAGAAAGCTTACAATCTCTGACATAAATGAAGGTTGTCATTCAAAATGTGCATGTGACAGAATGTCAATGACAAAATAGAACGTGATTCAAGGGCAATTTACTTTTTATTGATAAGGAATATTTGAATAAAACTAACAGGGCAGCTTGCCCTTTTACTGCTAAGTAAAGATAGACAAATTGTTTTCTCTGGAATGTCAGAGGTTGAATGAAGATGATAGAAGTATAAAAAAATTATGAGAAGCATAAATATTTATAGACGGTCAGAATTTTTTCCCAGAGTGGAAATATCCAACACTAAGGCGAAAGAGGGGGGAAAGTTTGAGAGTGGAAGTTTTTTTTTTTTTTTTTAACAGTGGAGGGCGCAATAAGAGTGGTGATTAATAGACTTTTAGATAGGCACATGCAAGTGCAGGGAAAAGAGGGATATGGATCATGTACAAGCCGATGAGATCAGTTTAACTTGCCCTCATGTTTAGCACATTGTGGGTCGCAGAGCCCGTCCCTCTGCTGCACTATTCTATGTTCTATGATAAGAATCAAGATGGAGATCGTCAACATGGGCAAGAAAATACTAGAAAAATACTTAATTGCAGCTGAAACAAAATCTTAAAAAATGACTGCAATAGTGTAATCAATCGCCTAATTATAGGAAGGATGTCAACAAAATAGAGAGAGTACAGAGGAGATTTACTAGAATGTTGCCTGGGTTTCAGCAACTAAGTTACAGAGAAAGGTTGAACAAGTTAGGGCTTTATTCTTTGGAGCGCAGAAGGTTAAGGGGGGACTTGATAGAGGTTTTTTAAATGATGAGAGGGATAGACAGAGTTGACGTGGAAAAGCTTTTCCCACTGAGAGTAGGGAAGATTCAAACAAGGGGACATGACTTGAGAATTAAGGGACTGAAGTTTAGGGGTAACACGAGGGGGAACTTCTTTACTCAGAGAGTGGTAGCTGTGTGGAATGAGCTTCCAGTGAAGGTGGTGGAGGCAGGTTCGTTTTTATCATTTAAAAATAAATTGGATAGTTATATGGATGGGAAAGGAATGGAGGGTTATGGTCTGAGCGCAGGTATATGGGACTAGGGGAGATTATGTGTTCGGCACGGACTAGAAGGGTCGAGATGGCCTGTTTCCGTGCTGTAATTGTTATATGGTTATATGGTTATAATGCAATAGTAATATGTAGCATTCTTCTATAAATTCAAGCAGTTTACAGAACCAAGCCTCGAGACGACCTCTGACCATTTAGAATGGAGGCTCTTAACACCTATAGCTGAAACAGAATGCCTTAAAGTTGCAAATTATAAATTATCCACAGTTAATGAATTAACCTATCATCAAGTTCATTTGCATTGTTATATGGAGTGTAAAAACACAAATATTCTCCAATCCTAGGAAATAAAATAGCGAGGATTAAAGGATTTGTGAACTACTGTTGATTTATTAATCACTCTCTGAAATGCAGTAATCCTAAAATATGGTGAATGGCTGACCAGATTAACACTGAACTTCTATCAGGTGTAGAAAAGGCTAGCTTCCCTCCGATGTGGAAAACAGTTCCAAATATTATTTTATTCTGAGCAAATGTTTTAAATAACTCTTGTTTCTTTGTTCTCTTCATTATAAAGTAATCCGTTTCAGAATTAATTTGAGATAATAAACCAAGATGATTATGGCATATCACCATTATGTCTGTCTCTGTCTTCAACAAATATTCAAAGTGGCAACATTTCCAAATTTTGTAAAAACACTTCAGGAAAGTTAATTGCCAATTTCCTGTTTCCACTTCATGCCTGACTGCACCTGATTAGTTAAGATAAAGGACTCGCAGTGTAGTGAACAGAAGATAAAAGAACCAACAATGTAACACTCTGGTGCACCAATGTGAATTGCCACCAACTTTCTAAAAACGCACGACCATGCCAAAGTTTAAGAAAATTATATATACATTTAAAAACAGATAAAGCAATGTAACAAATCTATTAATCTATGTAACTGTTAATCTAGAGAATTGCATTGTAAAAATTACATTATTTACTCAGTCGCATTTCAAATTCCTTTACGAGAATCAACAATTTTTAACATTAAATTATTTGAAAATGTGATTGGTTTCTGAATATTTCACGTAATAAACCAAACTACATGTTTAGGAAGAACTGCAGATGCTGGATAAATCGAAGGTAGACAAAAAGCTGGAGAAACTCAGCGGGTGAGGCAGCATCTATGGAGGGAAGGAAAGGGTGACATTTCGGGTCGAGACCCTTCTTCAGACTACATGGTTGGACCTGCGTCAATTTCAATCTGGATGCTTGCAAAAAGTTTAAAAGCTAGTACAGAGCAAGTGTGAAACAGAAATTTAACCTTTCAACTGTTAGTTACTGTGCTGCAATAAACAACTGAATTAGGGTTTTATTACACAATGCATTCCTCAACTCTGAGCAAATCTTTAAATTTAATGTGGAATTAAAGCAGCATCCCCAGCATTTTGACACCAATTCATTTCCGAAACATTCAGAGGAAAAAAAAAATTCTATTAGGAGTCTGTTGGGTTGGGTTGGTGGGGGGGAGATGCATTTTAGAAAGGTCATAAGGTGAGCAGAATTAGGCCATTCGGCCCATTAAGTTTACTCCACCATTCAATCCCATTCTCGTCCCCATAACCCTTGACACCCGTACTAATCAAGAATCTATCTATCACTACCTTAAAAATATTCATTTACTTGGCCTCCACAGCCTTATGTGGCAAAGAATTCCATATTCACCAGCCTCTGACTAAATAAATTCTTCCTCATCTCCTTCTTAAAGGAACGTCCTTTAATTCTGGGGCTATGACCTCTAGTCCTAGACTCTCCCACTGGTGGAAACATCCTCTCCACATCTACTCAATCCAAGCCTTTCACTATTCGATGTTTCAATGAGGTTCCCCCTCATCATTCTAAACTCCAGCAGATACTGGCCCAGTGTCGTCATCGAAAAAGGTGTGCATCACTATTTTCCAATAACTGTTTCACCAATTCGCAAAGTTGTATCATCTCAAAAGTTCTCACTTTTATTCCATAACTAAAATTTTTGGATCATGATTTGAGATACCGAAAAGGCAAAATTCCATTACGTGAGCAGCGATAATGCAGAGTTCACCCATACTAAATTAGTTTTGGTTGTTGGGATATTAAATTATGGAGTGTCGGAGAATGGACAGGTTTCAATGCACTATTTGTGGACATTTCTGAGATAGTCCTCACCAAATGCAATTTCAGTGAACACCATTGCAACAAGAAACAATTTAAAGATGTTGTTCGGGACATTACATTGTCACCCAAGAATTTTGAACCAGCTGCAAAGATGCAAGTTACCATACCTGGTATTCAAATTGAAAGCTTTTAGATATGCAACAACAAAGAAATAATCTGATGAATGATAGCACTGTGGATGAAACAAAACAAGGTTGCAACACAATTTTATTTTATCTGGAACATTTCAGCAGCTGAACATATTGATCTGCGAGACCATGTGCACACTTGCCGATCGTTTCGCTGAACACCTCGCTCAGTCCGCCTAACCCTACATGATCTCCCGGTTGCTAAACATTTTAACTCCCCCTCCCACATCCATACTGATCTTTCTGCCCTGGGTCTCCTGCACTGTCAGAATGAGGCCCAACGCAAATTGGAGGAACAACACCTCATATTTCGTTTGAGCACCTCACTTCGACTTCGAATATCGACTTCACTAACTTCGAGTAATTCTTACTTTCCCTCTCTCCACCCCGCCCCCATTCTAGTTCTCCAACCAGTCTGACTGTCATCCTGAATAAATATTATCTTTGTATGCTTCGCTGTCACCTTCCCCGAGCTAACAATGATATGTTCTATTTTCTTTGATCTCATCCACTTTGATGTCTCGTTTTCACACCTTACCCTTCCATATCTGTGCCTCTCTCTTTCCTGACTTTCAGTCTGAAGAAGGGCCTCGACCCGAAATATCACCCATTCTTTCTATCCAGAGATGCTGCCTGTCACGCTGAGTTACTCCAGTATTTTGTGTCTATCTTCAGTGTATGCAGTTCCTACCACACATATTGATCAGCATGTCTCATGTAAAGGAGACACAAGGAACTGCAGGCGCTAGTTTACAAAATAAAAGTGCTGGAGTAACTCAGCGGGTCAGGCAATATCTCTGGAGAACATGGATAGGTGATGTTTCGGGTCGGAGTCTTTCTTCAGACTCTGAAGTTTGGGATCAGGACCCTTCCTGTTCATATTCTCCAGCGATACTGCCCGACCCACTGAGATACTCCAGCACTTTGTCTTAATTTCTCGTACAGCTTTGTTTGCCTTAAGACTCATGGTTCCACAATAGCTTTGAACTTCTAATTCAATAGCTTTGAACTTCTAATTCAACTGTTGCACAAGATCAAGTGAAATGCAAATGGGATATGTGGTTAGAGTCAGAGTGATAGTGTGGAAACAGGCCCTTCGCCCCAACTCACCCACACCAGCCAACATGTCCCAGCTACACTAGTCCCACCTCAATCAATCAATCAAAGACTTTATTGTCATTCAAAAATACACCAACAGATGCAAGTCTGAACGAAATTTTGTTGCATCTGGCTCACCGTGCAACATAAAACAACAAAAGGATAAAATGGATGAAAAAATAAAATAGATAGTGGCAGCACATTATGTGGAATTCAAGAGTCTGATGGCTCAGGGGAAGAAGCTGTTGCAGAACCTGGCCGTTCTGCTCCTTATACTGCGATACCTTTTGCCCGAGTGCAGCAGAGTGAACTTTCCATGATGGAAATGTGTGGGGTCTTTTTTTGATGCTGTTGGCCTTGGACAAGCAACGTTTGCATGCCATGTCCTGGATTGTCCTCGGCACGGACTTCCAGTCGGAGGCTTTACAGTCCCCAAACCATACAGAGATGCACCTGCCCACATTTGGTCCATATCCCTCCAAAACCCTTCCTGTCCATGTTCTTGACAAACATTTCAGTCATGCTTTCTCAAACCTAATAAATATTTATCAACATTAAAACATATTTTAAATTGTGTTTTGAGCATAAAAGTTGAATGAGATATAATTACCCACCATTTCTCATTTTGTAAAGCTGTACATTTTTCTGAATGTATTCTGCAAATTGGACAGTGTCTCCAGCTTCTCCAACACACAACAGTAGGATCTTCTCACTTAGTTTAAACATTTTATCATAATCTAAATGAAACAAAAGTTAGAAATTACAAAGCATTGCCAATATTAAAATCTGGAAATAAATTGAATAAAATCTACCAATGTTAATGAGTAGAAGAGCTAAAGGTTTTACTTGTGCACTAGTCATAGAAACAGACATGACAATATGTAGATTGGATAATGTGACTCCCTCAAACCTAAATAATTCTCAAAACCAAATATGCTGACATGTACATTTGAACACTTAAATAGCTCTCAAAATGGTTCAAAATATACACCCACATCAAATTCAGAAGATGAAAAAGCATCCAAGAGCATTTAATTTTTAGTTTTGAAAAGATTGCCTGATCATGGAAAAGTTGCTTTGAAATGCTTTAATTAATTGTAATGAATATAACCATTGGTAAATCGTATATTGAAGTATAGTAAGATACTTGACGGTTAAAAGGAAATAAGAAACCCCAATCTTAACCCAGAAGATAAAGCCTTTGTAAATGGCAAACAGTTAAATCTTTGATAAAATGTTAATCCCCATTTTGTCTCTTTGAAACTGATCGTTCAACCTTCCTTGCTATTCTTTCACTTTCAGTTTCAGATTGCTTAAGAATACTGTGAGCAGAAGCACAACATGAAATAACAGACTGAAGAATAAAATGGATCTTTAGCTCGATATGTGAAAAGTGGATAGGATGCAAATATTTTGGTGGAATATAATTAAGAATCTCTCAGGACTGTAGTTGCCCTTTTCATATTATTCGAGAGAACTTTTCTATGCATCAAATTCCTATTTACATGACAGCTTATGAATGCTTCTTTAAAATGCAATAAAAATATTTGAGTTTTTAAGCATCCACCGATAAAGGCATTGTTTTCAATGTTCTTTATAGTTTATTACAAAAATATTCCAGATGTCCACCATTGTTTACAAAATGCTTTGCTGAAACTAAGAGCATGATGCAAGTACTGCAACTATTTTGGAAATTATGAGCAATATTTTGACAACATCCATAGTGGTTAAAGGTGATCTTTTATACTGTTTTCAGAGTAATCACAAGCATTGGGGAGTAAAGGATCAAATCAATTGCTCAATTTCATCAATTTATTTTAAACAAGCCCAAAATAATGTTTAAATATGATTTAACAGTACCTTGGTTAGGCTGCAATTTCTCATTAAATGTGAATTAGGTACAAGGTATATTTTATAAATTATGTTCAAATAATTGCCTGCAGGCAATGTTGCAATCTGTTTTTACATTACTATAAATAGTAGAGAAGGTGGTGCTCTCCATCTTTGTGATCGGCATTTCAATCCTCTACAAGTGCAAAAACCCAAGTTACTTATTGACTTACAAATAAAACAACTGTGACATCTAGTCACATCCCCGCAATCCCATCAGTGGTTATGATTAATTGGTGTGTATAATGTAGACAATTAATTTATTAGTAATCAATTAGTATAGGTAGATCTCCAATTTGACAGTACATCATTTTACACAACTTTCTACACAGGTTAATATAAAAATCTGAGAGTTATGCAGCAAGTACAGGAAAGCACCTCCCATAGCACGAAAATTGCTAATCTGGACATAAGGAACTGCAGATGCTGGAATCGCGAACAAAACACAGAGTGCTGGAGTAATTCAGCAGGTCAGGCAGCATCGGTGAGGGGAATAGATAGGCAACGTTTTGGGTTGGAACACTTCTTCAGACTGAATCTAATTTGTGACAATATTCTCAGTTATGGAAATCTTTTTTTAAAGAGAGGATGGAAATTCCAAATCCATTACTTCAGATAAAGCACATGAACTGTGCAAAAGCAAAACTATACTGTACTTTCACAACACTTCAAAGCTAATAAGTAACCTTGAAAGTCCCGTCACTGTTCTGAGTACATAACAATTTGCACAATGTACCCTAAACTTGACCAAATAAAAGACACTACAAATGTTACATAGGTCAGTCATTTCCTCTATCCACAGATGCTGCTCGACATGCTGGGTGATCGAAGGTTTTACTTTCAAATTTCCACATTATCGAGTATTGCAAGGGTCAATTGCTTCTGTTAATATTAGCTATGGGATAATTTGGGGCTAAGTTAACAAGTGGTGGCCAAAATGTCAGAATTCAGATGTGGTGCAAAAGCCTTATTTTGCAGTATACTGACGCTGGTCGACTTCCTGAGCCTTTCCAGAAATTATACACAAGAGATTGCCGAGGTTTTAATCCTGATCAGACCAACAAATTGCTGTTGGACCTCACCGGCGATGCAGAACCTGTAGAAGGAATTCTTTCCTTTCACAGATGCTGCCGAGTTCCTCCAGCACTGTGTTTATTTGTGGCATTGCACTGCGGTGTTTATAGTAAGGACGACCCGTCTGTTCTTTATGGATCTGGTTTGGCGCTGCTGCTGCGCCTTAATTCCCCGCTGATGGGGTGACTGGTTGACCCAGGCTCAGGCCCGGGAGCGGCGTCGTGCCGATCACCCCTTTCCTTCTCGCCGCCTTACCGTGCTTCATGGCGATGATGCTGCTGGCAGCCACGGTATCGGACGCCACCAGTACAAAATCCCTGCCCTGGATGCCGACTAAGTACTCCATTGCGGGTCCCGCTCACTGAGAGTCAAGTCAGTCCGTGGGTTTGACTGAAGCGCCGGCCTTGTGAGACAGCAATTCACAGCCTGCCGGCGCGGCGCAATGACATCACACGCCGACGCGCACGGTATGGACGTCACGAGGGCCAGCGCTGCCAGAGCCCACGTGCCCGGAAGCCGCGCCAGTCACGTGGCCGGAGGTTGTTAGAATTGTAGAGAGATGTAACTTTGCGCCTCAACGAACATCCATTTACACAAATCTGTATCTGAAGACAGGTCTCCACCAGAAACGTCACCCATTCCTTCTCTCCAATGATGCTGCCTGTCCCGCTGAGTTACTCCAGCATTTTGTATCTATCTTCAGTGTAAACTGGCAGTTCCGTCCTTCACAGTGAGACGCTCAGGATCAAAGGATCTTTGCTCAGGATGGGTTGGTTATTGTCATAGAATAAGGGGTTGTTCAGGGATAGTTATCACAAGAAAGTGCAGCCTTTGGGAATGATCTATGCAGGTGGCCGGTAGTCAGCAGATCTAATTGTGAGTGGTAATGGACAATTAAACATCAACCAGAAGGAGGAGGCTACAAGAACATCCGCATTCTTGATGACAGAAGATGTCAGGCTGAAGGATTTGTAACCACGTTTAGCTAGAAGCGCCAAATATATGATTAACGACAGCTTTTTCCAAAAATCATCACCACTGAAGTTCAATGCACCGCGTGAAATCAAGAAATGACAGAGCATTGAGTACCGTTAAGACTCCCAAGGCAAGACAGCATCTTAGCCATAGTCACAGAGTGATACATTGAGGAAACAGCCTCATTCGGACCAACTTGCCCACACCAGCAAACATATCCCAGCTACAGTCAGGGGATATGGGGACAAGGCAGGAACGGGGTACTGATTGGGGATGATCAGCCATGATCACATTGAATGGCGGTGCTGGCTCGAAGGGCCGAATGGCAGGCACCTATTGTCTATTGTCTACACTAGTCCCACCTGCCTGTGCTTGGTCCATTTCCCTCCAAATCTGTCCTATCCATGTACTTGTCTAACTGTTTCTTATACAATGGGATAGTCCCAGCTTCAACTACCTCCTCTGGCAGCTTATTCCATACACCCACCACCATTTGTGTGAAAAAGTTACCCCTTGGATTCTTATTAAATCTTTCCCCTTCACCTTGAACCTGTGTCCTCTGGTCCTCGATTCCCTTACTCTGGGCAAGAGACTCTGTGCATCTACCCGATCTATTCCTCTCATGATTTTGTACACCTCTATAAGATCACCCTCATCTTCCTGTACTCCAAGGAATAGAGTCCCAGCCTACTCAAGCTCTCCCGAAAGCTCACATCCTCTGTTCCTGGCAACATACTCATAAATCTTTTCAGAACCCTTTCAAGCTTGGCAATATCTTTCCTATAACATGGTGCCCAGAACTGAACACAATATTGTAAATGCGGTCTCACCAAGGTCTTATACAACTGCAACATGACCTCCCAACTTCTATACTCAATACATACATACATAGACAATAGGTGCAGGAGTAGGCAATTCGGCCCTTCGAGCCAGTACCACCATTCAATATGATCATGGCTGATCATCCATAATCAGTACCCCGTTCCTGCCATCTCCCCATACCCCTTGATTCCGCTAGCCAGAAGAGCTCTATTTAACTCTCTTTTGAATACATCCAGTGAATCGGCATCCACTGCCTTCTGAGGCAGAGAATTCCACAAATTCACAACTCTCACTGTGAAAAGGTTTTTCCTCATCTCAGTTCTAAATGGCCTACCCCTTATTCTTAAACTTTGGCCCCCGGTTCGGAGCTCCCCCAACATCGGGAACATGTTTCCTGCATCTAGCGTGTCCAATCCCATAATAATTTTATAGGTTTCTATAAGATGCCCTCTCATCCTTCTAAATTCCAGTGAATACAAGCCCAGTCGCCCCATTCTTTCATCATATGACAGTCCCGCCATTGCGGGAATTAACTTCGTGAACCTACGCTGCAATCCCTCAATACTCTGACTGATTAAGGCCAAAGTGCCAAAAGCCTTTTTGACCACCTTATCTACCTGCAACTCGACCTTCAAGGAACCATGCACCTACACTCCTAGATCCCTCTGCTCTACAACACTCCCCAGAGGCCTACCATTTACTGTGTAGGTCCTGCCCTTGTTAGACGTCCCAAAATGCAACACCTCACACTTCTCTGTATTAAATTCCATCATCCTTTCCTCAGCCCACCTGGCCAATCGATCCAGACCCTGCTGCAATCTTTCACAACCATCCTCACTATCTGCAAAACTACTCATTCTTTATCATCAGCAAACTTGCTAATCTTGCCCTGTATGTTCTCATCCAAATCATTGATGTAGATAACAAACAGTAACGGGCCCAGCACCGAACCCTGAGGCACATCACTAGTCACAGGCCTCCAGTCTGAGAAACAATCTTCCACCATCACCCTCTGCTTCCTTCCATGGAGCCAATTTGCTATCCATTCAGCTATCTCTCCTTGGATCCCGTGCGATCTAACTTTCAAGAGCAGCATATACTGCGGAACCTTGTCGCATGCCTTACTGAAACCCATGTACACAACATCTACAGCTCTGCCCTCATCGACCTTTTTGGTCACGTCTTCAAAAAAATCAATCAGATTTGTGAGACACGACCTCCCAAGTACAAAACCAAGATTTGGTACAGCGGTAGAACTTATCAGGGACTGCCTGCTCAGATCATCTTGGAAAGTTTGAGAGATGGGATTAAACATGTAGTCAACTTAAATCATAGTGTGTGTAGGAAGGAACTGCAGATGCTGGTGTACACCGAAGACACAGTATGCCTTACTGAAATCAATGTACACAACATCTACAGCTCTGCGCTCATCGACCTTTTTGGTCACGTCTTCAAAAAAATCAATCAGATTTCTGAGACACGACCTCCCACATACAAAACCATGATGACTATCCCATATCAGCCATTGCCTATCCAAATGCCTGCATAACCTACACCTCAGAATACTCTCTAGTAATTTTCCAACTACAGATGTTAAGCTCACCGGTCTATAGTTCCCAGCATTTCCCTGCAGCCCTTCTTGAAAAGAGGCACAACATTTGCCACACTCCAGTCTTCCGGCACCTCTCCTGTGTTTGAGGGCGACTCGTAAATTTCAAGCAGGGCTCCTGCAATTTCCACTCTAGTGTCCTGCAATGTCCTTGGATATATTTGATCAGGCCCTGGAGATTTGTCTACCTTCATACACGATAGTACCTTCAGTACTTCTTTGACGGTCACAGTGACTGCTCTCTAGATACTTCCATTGACTGCCCCAAGTTCCTCCGTCCTACTGTCTTTCTCCTTGGTAAATACAGAGGAGAAATACTCATTGAGGACTTTGCCCATCTCCTGTGGCTCCACACGGAGGTGTCCGCTTTGATTCCTGAGAGGTCCCACTTTTTCTTTAGTCACCTTCTTATGTATTTACAAAATCTTTTGGGATTGTCCTTAATGCTTTCTGCCAGAGCTATCTCCTGGCCCCTTTTTGCCCATCTGATCTCCTTTTTCAGTTTACTCCTTAGTTCCCGAAACTCCTCCAGGGATGTTCTTGATCCCAGCTGCCTAAACCTGTCCCATACAAGATGTGCTCCAGAACCAGCTGCTCTTTTGAGCCAAGCTCCTCCAGCACAGTTGCAAATATAATCTGTCAATTATCATAGTCTTCTCCCAATCATTTATAAAGTGATGGATGTTGATGCCAACGATGCTCCTACAGTGGCTTGCAAAAGTATTCTTACCCCTTGAACTTTTCCACATTTTGTCACGTTACAACCACAAACGTAAATGTATTTTATTGGGATTTTATGTGATAGACCAACACAAAGTGGTGCATAATTGTGAAGTGGAAGGAAAATGATACATGGTTTTCAATTTTTTTTACAAATAAAAAAATGAAAAGTGTGGCGTGCAAAAGTATTCAGCCCCCCTGAGTCAATACTTTGTAGAACCACCTTTCGCTGCAATTACAGCTGCAAGTCTTTTGGGGTATGTCTCTACCAGCTTTGCACATCTAGAGACTGAAATTTTTGCCCATTCTTCTTTGCAAAATAGCTCAAGCTCAGATTGGATGGAGAGCGTCTGTGAACAGCAATTTTCAAATCTTGCCAGAGATTCTCAATTGGATTTAGTCTGGACTTTGACTGGGTCATTCTAACACGTGAATATGCTTTGATCTAAACCATTCCATTGTAGCTCTGGCTGTATGTTTAGAATCGTTGTCCTGCTGGAAGGTGAACCTCCGCCCCAGTCTCAAGTCTTTTGCAGACTCTAACAGGTTTTCTTCCAAGATTGCCCTGTATTTGGCTCCATCCATCTTCCCATCAACTCTGACCAGCTTCCCTGTCCCTGCTGAAGAAAAGCATCCCCACAGCATGATGCTGCCACCACCATGTTTCACAGTAGGGA
Organism: Amblyraja radiata; assembly: GCF_010909765.2. Classification (NCBI taxonomy): domain Eukaryota; kingdom Metazoa; phylum Chordata; class Chondrichthyes; order Rajiformes; family Rajidae; genus Amblyraja; species Amblyraja radiata. The sequence goes on along the minus strand of NC_045982.1, from coordinate 15,276,865 downwards.
TGGTGTGTTCAGGGTGATGTGCAGTGTTAGTTTTCCGCCACACATCGCGTTTTGCATTTAGGCCAAAAACTTCAATTTTGGTCTCATCTGACCAGAGCACCTTCCTCCACATGTTTGCTGTGTCCCCCACATGGCTTGTGGCAAACTGCAAACGGGACTTCTTATGGCTTTTTTTCAACAATGGCTTTCTTCATGCCACTCTTCCATAAAGGCCCGATTTGTGGAGTGCACGACTAATAGTTGTCCTGTGGACAGATTCTCCCACCTGAGCTGTGGATCTCTGCAGCTCCTCCAGAGTTACCATGGGCCTCTTGGCTGCTTCTCTGATCAATGCTCTCCTTGCCCGGCCTGTCAGTTTAGGTGGACGGCCATGTCTTGGTAGGTTTGCAGTTGTGCCATACTCTTTCCATTTTCAGATGATGGATTGAACAGTGCTCCGTGAGATGTTCAAAGCTTGGGATATTTTTTTATAACCTAACCCTGCTTTAAACTTCTCCACAACTTTATCCTTGACCTGTCTGGTGTGTTCCTTGGGCTTCATGATGCTGTTTGTTCACTAATGTTCTCTAACAAACCTCTGAGGCCTTCACAGAACAGCTGTATTTATACTGAGATTAGATTACACACAAGTGGACTCTATTTACTAATTAGGTGACTTCTGAAGGCAATTGGTTGCACTGGATTTTATTTAGGGGTATCAGAGTAAAGGGGGCTGAATACTTTTGCACGCCACACTTTTCATTTTTTTATTTGTAAAAAAATTTGAAAACCATGTATCATTTTCCTTCCACTTCACAATTATGCGCCACTTTGTGTTGGTCTATCACATAAAATCCCAATAAAATACATTTACGTTTGTGGTTGTAACGTGACAAAATGTGGAAAAGTTCAAGGGGTATGAATACTTTTGCAAGCCACTATATGTGTATCAAAAAAAAAAAAAATAGAAACCAGAGGTGGGGTGAGAATGACTCCCCTTGTATCTTGGCAACATTTGAGGGAATGTGGCATCAAGGAGTGTTGTTAAAACTGAAGTTAATGTGCATTGAGGGGAAAACATTGAATCAGTTAAAATCATGACTTGCCCTAAAGAGATCAATCATTCTAGTTTGAGGATACTGCAAGCATTCCTCAGGGTGGGGTCCGAGGGCTGCTTCATCAACGGCCTTGTTTGCATCATAAGTGGAGATGTTTGCTGATGATTGTATAACACTCAATTCCATTTGCAATCTCTCAGCAAATGAAGCTTCATGCAACATTCAGGCATAGACCGATTAATGGAAAATAAAATCTGTTACCAAAGTGCCAGACAATGACTTCTCCAACAAGCGAAAGATAGATTTTAGCACATTGACAGAATCAAGACACCTGAGATTAGTAGAGGAAAGGGGTGGGAGATTGCAACCTTCACGTGGTCCGCCCTGTTTTGACGAATGCAATCAACCTGGTGTGCACAATCAAATAAGATCAAATAGAACAAGTTGTCCTACAGTTTTAGGCTGTGCACGCCATATGCAAGAAGAAGAGTAGAGGAAAGGGGCACCGAGGTTAAAGATCATCTATGATCTTATTAAATGCCAGAGAAGGCATGAGGGCTGAGTGATCTACACTTTTACTTTTATTCTACATGAACCACACTCTGTTAAACGATTCCTTGATATCAAGGGAATCTCTCATCCAATGCCTCTGGAAAGTAGAAAGTTTTCACATTTTGAGTTTGCATTTAGTTTATTGTCACTATAGGCATGACATTGTTATTTTTGGTGTCACATGGTATACTGGCAGAAACTGTTGTGATGGCAGGGATTTCTAGATGGAGTCAAGATACTTGGCTTCTGGCTGAAGACAGTTGCAAAATTTCAAATATTTCAGTATTTTTTTCCCTTGCTGGGCTTCACTAACATTGAGGACAGCGATGTGCATGGAGCCTCTTCCATCAACATCCCTGCTTAATCGTCTGCCACAATTCACAGATGGACGTGGTTGAAATGCAGGGCTTTTGGTTGTTGGGTCACCTAGCTCTGTCCATAACATAATTGCTACTTTAGGAGGCTTTTAGTCTTGCATTGCAGCTTCACCAGGTTGACACTTTGCGCAGCTCCTGCTATAGTCGCTTTCGCTCCTCATTGCATCAGATTTTGTGCCTTGCATTGATGGCATTGGTTGGAAAGGCATATAAATCCACAAAGTTACGGATTATTGAATACCCTTTTGCTATTGTTAGAGGCTTCTAACAGCTTTAGAATATATGATTTTAATACCTGGTATAGTGCCTATTTATTATATTTATAGTAATGTACAATGGTTTGGAAGGTTTTCACAATTGCCTTTAATATAAAAATAACTGGTTGCACTAGATGAATTATTACAATTCACAGCTCAGAAGCAGGCTTTGACAAAATAGGTAGTTCTAATGTATATGTTTGATGTGAGCCTTTTCCCACTCCAGTTCATCAAACCCCATCAATATACTATTCTAACCCTTCCATCATTGATCTGTCTAGTTTGCCCTTGCATGTACATAAAGTAATTTTTCTATGTGTAAAACCTCTGAAGTTTCAATGGAATCCATTCTCATCTCTCCTACAAATGAAAACGTCATCACCTTTGCAAACTTTTTCAAAGTCTGAAGAACCTTGTTAGTTTGCTAATCCTTTGGAATTCAGTCTTTTCTAATGAGCAGGTTACTATCATGTGTTGAGGACAGTGGCGGGCTGGCCAGGGTGTCAGCTTGCCCGATGGCAAGTAGGCCCCTGATGAAGTGATAGCAAGTGATGGCAAGTGGGCCCCTGTTAAATGATAGCATTGTAGTTGTGGGTGGGCCCCCTTTGTCCTCTGGCAACCAATATTTTTAGACCCAGTCCGCCACTGGTTGAGGAGTTTCCCTGTGAGAAATAGTTTCCTTCATCAGAGGACAGTTGAATTTGCTCTTAATTGTTTTCCATGGCCAGGGTGCCACTGTAGTGGTGAAGCCAAATTCATTTTTGAAGTTACAGTTAATACTTAATAAACCTTTTTTTTATTCCAATGTGAGCAGGTGAAGAAAGATGCTAATTAAGTGCTGTAAGTAGTAGGCCAAAGATGAATCAGAAATAATCCATCGCAGTGGAGGTCTTTTTTATGTGACTATTCTCTTGAAACAGTCAACTCTTCTAGATCTGCTTTCTATTTTTTCATCCGCATGTAGTTATATGCATTTGATATTCAAAGATGTTCCACAGTGATAGTCTACAGAAGACTTGGGTGTTAATCCTGCCAGTTTGATTAAGGTTAGAATTTTAAGAATGGAAACTCAGGTAGCAACTCAAATTGCTGAAGTCAACTGGAGGGCAGTTGTAATTGCTTGCAGGTCAATGATGAGCATTTTTCTGTGTTGAAGATGAGACAAAGACTGACAGTTTTAATTGTAACTTCTGAAATGTGAAGGATGCTTGTGAGATGTAAAACTTTTAATCTGTCACAGACTAATGGATCTGCTGTGATATTGTTCATTGTAAATTGAATGATATATAGTGACATTAGATGACCGGTCATAATAGTAATTAGCTGATGTTTTATAATGACAGGAATATTAAATCAGGTAATGCATCATGTTTTATTCTGTCGTTAAGATAGAGATTTATTTACATTAGCATGTCCTTTTGAGGTTAGAAAGTTTAATTGCTATATGCAAATGGAGCCCGAGGGCACTCAGAGTTTAATTGCTGTTTATGCATAGAATTTCGCAGACTGCAATGTGCTTGTCAGTTGTAGACTGCAGCTCAGGTGCATTTTAAGACTGTCCATCATCTGTAACAAAATGGGAGGTTTGGATATGTTGATAACATTCCTCATATTATTAAGGAATTACCAGGACTTCGCCCATATTTGGAAAATAATAACATTGTTGGGTTTTTTATTCAGGCTATTGATAGATTCTGGACAGATCTCATCCAACCAGGCCAAAGAGCCATCTAATGGCCAGATCCTGAAGCTACTTGTGACAGTTGACATAATAAAATTGAATGGGGAATGTTAGTGTATTCATTGACAGTGATGAATGTGGCCAGGACTGCATAACCAAAATCTAAGGTGACATGTTGTGAACCGGAAGTGTGCAACCGACACATTAGTTTTACTTTTTATAAATGATTAATGCATAATATAGATTGAACGTCATCATTTGGTTTACTCCTGATTATATTTTTAAAAACTCAGATTATTAGCAGCAATACAAAATTTCAAATATTTTTACTTTTCACACACTTGGTATTTAAAGATAATTTATCATTTAATTTACAGTAATACATTTTAACCTTACAAATTAGTTTTGTTTATCCAGCTGTTGGACTATAATTTATACCTTGGAATGCAATTGTACCTCAAAAATAATGTAAGTAATTCAATAAAACACATATAAGGGACGTTGATTCACTAATAGTTCCAATGAAACTACTTATTTCTGTTTTGGAATAGAATACTTCTGCACTGGTCAAATAACAACCTATTCATTCCCTTTCACAGTTTGATGTTGTCAGCAAATAAATATAATAGTTCTAACCTGGCATAGACTACAAAAGCAGCATTTCAAAAGGATAATGTCCTGCAGCTAATGTGAATTGTGGGGTCTGTAGAAGGACAGCCAATATGCATGGGACAGAAAAGCACCCATATAACTTCAGTGTCTGTCTGCCTAACACCTCCAGCTGAAAACGATAATGTAGGCAAACCACATGGAGCCATTATGTGACCACATTCCACAGTTCATCTATGTCCGTGTTGCCTCCTTATGTAAAGAGGTTATGAAATCATGAAAATAACTTTCCATCTCTTTGGAATCTTTGCTGATTATTTTGATGCCTCACCTCTCATCTGACGGGGGAAGCTTAATTCGTGTTTTTGGAGCAGGATTAGGCCATTCGGCCCATCAAGTCTACTCCGCTATTTATTCATGCCTGATCTATCCTTCCCTCTCAACCCCATTCTCCTGCCTTCTTACCATAACCTGTGACACCCTAACTAGAAACTGATAAATCTCACTTCATTGTTCCAGTACTGCCCTGGTGAACTCAACATAGAAATCCCAAATTTTTATTCGCTTATTCCCCTTGATGACATTTTTTATGTGAATGAGGAAAACCTTGAAAATGGCAGAGCCCTGTAGCAATTACAGCTTTGCCATCAACTTCTTTGTTCTCCCAGTGATGCCCCAGTCACCATGCAAATGTAGAGGACTGAATTGCGTCTTCTAGTCCAGGGTTGAGTGAGTGTTGGAAGAGGATACAGGGTGGCTTTTACATTGAAACAACCATCAATTAATTTGAAACAATTTATTGTAGGAATTGTAGATAATTGTATGGAAGGAATATGGAGTGCCTCGTGACATGGTATCAAGACGACAACCTCTCCCTCAATGTCAGCAAGATGAACATGCTAGTTATTGATTTTAGGAAACATGGTGCAGTACATTTCAGAATAAATGTTAATGGTGCTGAAGTGCAAATGGTCAAGAGTTTCAAGATCCGAGGCGTAAATAACATAAGCAATTTGTCCTGGACCAACCACATTAAAGCTATGGCCAAAAAAAGCACACCTTCGCCTCTACTTCCTCAGGAAACTAAGGAACTTCTACTTCCTCAGGAGACCAAGGCTGCAAGGCATGTTCCCAACAACTATTACCAAGTGGCACCATAAAAAGCATACTATTGGGTTGCATCAGAGCTTTGGTAGGGAACAGCACTGCCTAAGACCACAAGAAATTGCATTGAGTTGTGTATTCAACTTAGCCCAAGATAAAGTCCAGAATTTCCACCATTGACTCCATCTACAGTTCATGCTGCTTTGGGAATTAAATCTCCAGGAAATATAATCAAGGATCATTTTCGCCCTGGTCATTCCCTTCGCTCCCCTCTCCCAATGGGTGGACGATACAAAGGTTTGAAAGCACATTAAGGAAAACCACTTTATGGAAAACCGTCTTTCCTGCTCTTATCAGACTACTTAATGCTCCTCCTATTAGCCCATAAGCTAGGGTGTAGTCCCAATGTTTCAACCCAACCTGATTGTGGATGTTGAACCTTTTTCTCTGTAACTGTAATGCTACATAGCCATAAAACTATATTCTGCACTGGTATTTTCCTCGTTTCACTACTTACTGTACTTGTGTATGGCTTGATTGTATTTATGGATAACATTATTTAATTTGACTGGATTGCACTCAAATAAAAGCTTTGCATTGTATCTTGGTACACGTGATTGTACTAAACCAATGCCAACATCAGTGATCAGTTTCATAAATATTTCAATTTGTATCAAATTTCTGCTTGTATCTGTGAATACTGGCATGTATCCTAGCCAATATTTAGATGCACCCAAGTTCTGGCGTTCTGTTATAGAAAGCGTCAAAGTGTTGGTGGTAGAGTAGCTGGCTAATATAACAGTGCAGGACAGCAGACATCTGGAGCCTAAAACCTCAATGGTAAGTAGTCCTATAAAGTGAGACTGCTGACATTTCTGTGTGGAAACCTCTTGTGTGGTTAATTGCAATTGTGTTGTTGCAGAAAGAAGATCCTGTCTGTGGTTGATTGTGAAATTACATTTTGTAATGATAGGATTCTTTAAGATTCCTTTTACATACCGAGGAGAAAGATATCTGGGAAAAACCAGAGGAAAATTGCATGAGAAAACGTTACCACAAAGAAATGTTTTTCTTCACAGATGTTTTATTCAAATTTTTAACTTTGCTATTTAAGCAAGAACTGAGTGACTAAAGCTCTGGGTCTAGTGCACAATTTATATTGGCTGATGGGTATGGGGATTTATTAACAAATGCCATGTTCTTGCACAATTGTCTATCCTTCTGAATTACTTAAATTCACTCATTCTGATATGAGAATGCAATTCTTTGTGAAATGTGATGACAATTAGTGATTTGAAAGTTTGCTGCAGTAGTTTCACTCATTGTACTCTGTAAGATGCTGATATATTTTGACAAAATGTTGTCAGATAAATTATGAATTAACATAAAAATGAAACTAGCAGTAGAGGAAGTAGAGAGGAAAAGAAGTGGCATTTACATTATGACTACCAAAATGGAAGATATAAGCAACCTTCAGCTTATTATAAATGTATCAAATAGAACAACAAAATGGCACGCACAATGTGCTTACTTTTTAAAAAATGGATTCACTCTTATGAAGAATCTTTCAAACAATTAATTAACAATGAAAATGTGCCCGGTGGACATTCTGGCAGAGATTAAATTAGATCTTCTTAGGCAGTCCCTTGGGTGCCACTCTGGTTTTGTGGGTTCTGAGGTGGCGAGTGATGCCAGTGTGGCAACAGCAGACTATTCCGCAATGTTGACTGATGGGGTGAGTTGGTATTTTATGAGGTTATCAGCTCAAAAAATGGCCTGTGCGAGCCTTATTATGATTATAATACATTGTCTAAAATGCTCATTTTTCACATTGAGTAGTGATAAGCCAGAAATTGCCAGGAATCAGTGAGAATATTGCATGTCTTCAATCAGGTTCAACGAAAAATCAGAGACTTCACGTGGTCCACCCTGTTTCGACGAATGCAATCAACCTGGTGTGCACAATCAAATAGAACAAGTTGTCCTACAACTTTAGGCTGTGCACGCCATTACGCAATACACAAGAAGAAGAAGATGAAGAAGAAGAAAGGGAGCATGGAGCACAGGAACTGGGTATGTTTAAGGGAAGCGTGGGAACCTGGGTTCTGGTGATTGAAAACGAAGGCTGCAGTATGGACTCAGGTAAGTTTAAAGTGAGTGCGGGATCCATGGTCCATGTAAGTTCAAAAGGAGAGCTGGGGAATGGGCTATGGTTAGAAGGTCTCGTTTAATGTCAACGGAATGGGTAAACAGATGTAGGTGAAGGGAACAAGAGCATGCTAAATGGGGCCCTGCTGGATTTAAAGGGAGTGTAGACACTGGGGCTCCAGTGAGTTTTTTAAACCACTACGGTCCTGTTTCCCCTAATGCAGTAGGGGAAACAGGGGATAATAGAGTTTAATGCAAACGTGGGAATTGGGATCCAGGTGAGTGGAAAGGGAGAATTAGAATGGACACATGATGATCTAGAAACTGAACCAAAGCAATTTCCAAACAGTTGAGTAACGGGTAACTGGTGCATTACTAAAGCAGTTGGAGCTATAACATAAGGATTTGATATTCAATATTGACTAAGGTGCAAGGTAAACACAATATGAAACCATCTGCTCATTGAAGACTAACTCGTCCTTTAGGAGAGAAGACTTGAAGTCAGTTGATTTTCAAACATTGTTGTCATTATCAGCAACACATCATGACAAATATATCACCTTGTTCGCTTGCATTCATGGAGAAAAAAAATCAATTAATCCTGTTAACCCAAACAAATCAATCTCCCTGTTGAATCTTTCCTTCCATGAATGTCTCTAACCATGACATGGTGATGAGTGTTGGTCATGGTTTGAATTCGATCTGTAATTTCGTGGATGGGAGATTAATTTGACAGGGCAGAGTAATGAAAGATTAAATGTGTCATTATGTTTAAGACACTGTTTTTACAAAATATCTCCACCTAATCTAGCTGAGAATGGCCAGTTTCTTAATAATGGGTTGAAAGTTCTGGTATTCCATAGTATTTTAATGTGATATCTAGAACTTTGCATGGAATCTGACGCATAAAAAGCTGTCAGCTGGCGGAGGGTTTTGTCTGCTCAGTTCCATGAATTATATATATTTTTGAAACACTGAATTACTTGCAGCAAAGATAACATTTTTCATCCTTCGAAAGGAATATGGAGCAGATTTATGTTTGAATGTATCAGAAGTTGCCTTATACACCGTTCATAGAAGAATTAAAATCCTTTATTGCGATCCATTTGGCAAAAAATGATGTTACCTACAAGTCTTGCCTTAGTCACAAAGGAAACCCTAAGCTGGTGTTTTCTAATGTGTGGTTTTTCAGAGCAGGAACTTAACAAAAATCATCAGTACAGTGATTGGAACACGATTGCAGTTACAAGTGAAGGTCAGGGTGTTCCATCCTGAACCATAGATGACTTTATGCTTCATGGCTTGAATCAATTGTCAGCAGCTTTCAAATATAACAAAATTGAACAATGTCAAGATGTCAGATAGTGTCTGTTAACCTACAGTGACTACCAATATAGGACATCCTTCAATCAGAGTTGTATACTGGGGAATGAACAATGACAGCTTGTGTATGGTCAATAGCTTACTATAAAACACATGAAAGCACATCGAGAAAATTAATCTAAACAATGCTGTCATTAAGAGTGTGCATGAGCCATTGATTATTCTTCAGAGTCAGTCTATATCTGTGAAAGAGTTATTTGAGTGTAATATTGCAAAGGAAACTATGAGAAATCGATTTGTATTTGAAGGTGAAAATGGACTTCAACTTGCTGTCTGCAGCCACAACCCATGTGATTATCACTAGCTTTCCCTTCCAATTGATTGATCTGTAGGCGTGAATGGAGCAGAATACAGTTGGGAAACCTGGAGCGACTTGGAGCAGTACTCCCATCTCTACAAGCACCACTACCAGAAATCAAAAATACATACTCACAACTTGTATCTATTGTCAGCAGCTACAAATGTAACAAAGCAATTGGACCCCAAAGTGTTTAAATACATAACACTGAAATAGCAGTGCTAGAAACTTAAATAAAGAATTAACAAAGAAGTAAACAATTAACTTTCAGGACAGAGGCACATGTCTGGAAAGAGCATGCGCCACATGCAATTCTCTAGTTATTTTGTCTGGATTAAAGGAAGTGCCCGACCATTAAATGCCGGAAAATCAGTGGTGGTCCTACATCTGTCATGCCTGCAGTGCAAAGAGCAGGCATGGGATCATTGCGTATTGTGATCTTTGTTTCCATTTCCATGGTAATCCAATTCCACCTAAAACGTTATTACAATGTGTAATTGTCTGACGGAATTTATCAATGAAGTAGTGTACATTCATTCTTTTTGGAAGGGAATTAGAGAATCATGTGAATAAGCAAATTGTCAAAGGATAGGAAAGTGAGCCAAAGTGGAATTAAGCACAAGGTTATTGTGGATAAAAACCCAGGTATTGATTTGAGAGATCAGTCATAGATTGTCTGTTTCTATGCTTTAACATTCCATAGTTCTATGTTATGACAGCCCACACAAAAAAAAGGATTCCTCTTGGGGAGGATAACAAACATGAAAACACTGATTATGTAACTTTGAACCACAAATGAGTGATTTTGGCTACAATATGAATGTGGGCTTTCCACAAGGGTTTGCTGCTCCAATGTGTATTCTGTTTATAGTGAATCTTTGCAACTCTAATGCCATGAGGCAATCTGAGCAGCAATCATGTGGAAGGAGTCCAAATAAGAAACTGATTTTTATGGGATATTTAAAAAAAATTATGGAGAGTAAAGATTGGCACATACAAAAGCTACTAAGGTATTAATTTTGAAAAATAAATTAATAACAGCTGACTCAGAAGTATAAAACTAATGCATGTTCAGGGCCAGATAGGATATTAAGGCTTTCTACACCATTATAATTCACTTCGTAAAACAAGCTGTCTAATTTTCAGTGTATTTTGAATAAATTATAAATAGTTAAAATTCACTTTGGCGCAGCTGATAAGGTTACTGCCTGAGATCCTGACCTCTGGTACTTGTTATGTGTAGTTTGCATCCTCCCCTGGTTTCCTCCAGGTGCTCCGGTTTCCTCCCACATTGAAAAGATGTGCGAGTTTGTACCTTAATTGTTTTTGCAAATTGCCACGAGAGTGTGGGGAGTGGATGCAAAAGTGGGATAGCATAGAACAAGTGTGCAGGGGTGATTGATGGTTGGCATAGACTCGGTGGGCGGAAGGGCCTGTTTCCATTCTGTATCTTTCAATCAATCAATTATCCATGTTGTTCTTGTACCAGAGACGATTCGAAGAGAAAAAAAAAAATCAAAAACTGCAAATGCTGGAAATCTGGAAAAACCCCCCAAAATGCTGCAAACACTCTGGCTATAAGGCTGTACCGATGAAAAGAGAAAAAAAAAGAGCTTTTATGTGTCAGATAAAAGATCCTATGCCAGAACAGAAAAAGGGAGAAAACAAAGTGGAAAGGCTCAGAGCAAATACGAAGGAGTCGGAGAACTAGAAATGAGTCTTTGCAAGAGGCTTGACGGGAGGAAGCATAGTGGAGAGACAGTTGTGATAATTTGAAGACTTGCATTGGACGATTGTCACTACCCTATTCCCCGAGATGTAGAGATCCAGAAAGTGAAAGGAAGAGTACACCGATAATGCACCATGTGAAGATTTGAAATCTGAGGGTTTTTTTTATGTGTAGGATGCGCACCAAGGCAGTTATCAATTCAGGTCCACCACCAATCTTCCAGCACCCTTGGTTCCAGAACCTTTCTGGATTATCCGTTTTGCTGGACCAACAGAGGTCACGGCCTCTGAGAGTAGTTGAACGATAGCATAATGATGCTGGAATGGTCTGCCTAGGCCATCGAGGGGCAGAGACATGGCCCACAAAGGCAGCTATGGGAACAGATCTGCCCGCTCCGGTTGAGCCAGAGTTCCAGAGCTCTGGCCGCAGGAGGCTACTTCAACCTGCTGATCGGCTGGATAGGTCCCAAACAGGTCGAGATCGGCCACCTGACCCGGTCTGTGTGCCACATTTTCAGGGGGACCTCCGGGGGAGATTTCAAGTGCGTTCTTGAAATTTTTCCAGATTGAAGGAGGAGCCGCACCACCAATTGCCGGAAAATCGGAGGTGGACCTGTATAGTGATAAAGGATATGGGGAAGGGGTGCAAAACAGGACTGAAATAAAGATTGTTCCTTATAGCACCCAAAACCCAGGCATAGCTTGGGGCCATGCAAGTTTCCATAGCTGCATCTTTAATCTGGAGGAAGTGAGTGGAGTTGACTAAAAAGTTGGGCAATGTGAGAAAGGTTTCAGCCAAGCTAATGGAAATGTCAGTGCAATAGTTGGGCCTCAGTTCAAGGAATAAATGCCTTCAGACCTTCCTTTTGTGGGATGGGCGTGTACATTAAACATAATCGGGTTGGGACTGGGAATTTTGGAGATGGGAGAAAGTATCCGCAGTCCGCCCAATGAATTGGACGCAAAGGCGGAGACTGTGGAAGAAGTGTTCATCATCACATGGAATTCATTAAGATCAGAGCGTGGGGGTGGAAGCTGAGACCTCTGTTGAGAACTGATTGTTGGGATCACAAAGGAAGATCAGAAGAGATGGTGATAACACAGCAGGGAATGGAACTGGCCTGAGGGATAGGATCAGAAGAAAATGAAGGAGATGAAAGGCGAAAAGGGGATCGTAATTCAAGAGCTGTTCGAATTTACCTCTTTTGGCCTCAGAAAGGAAGAAAAAATGCTGCCTGTTTATGCACCAAATGTGGCAAAGAATAAAATCGAACTGCAGTCTACAACTGGGGTGGCACAGTGGTGGAATGGTAGAGTTGTTGCCTTACAACACCAAGGTTCGATCCTGACTACGTGTGCTGACTGAATGGAGTTTGTACGTTCTCCCCATGACTGTGTGTTTTAACATACAGTTTTGTAGGTTAATTGTGGGCCAAAGGGTCTGTTTCTGTGCTGTACCTCTAGAGTCGAAAGTAAAGGCTAAACAGCTTTGAAATAGAAGACTGCTCCTTGTAAGGGAACAAAGAATCAATGTTAACACTGTCCAATTTTCTGCTTTTAACTGCATATGTACTACAAAAGCCCCTGTCCGATATCCTTCATTACAATAATGATTGCTGATAGCTTCAATGTTATTCTTATCACAGTGTACGTGATTAATTAGATTAGTTTCCTAGATCGCAGTTTCTAACTATAATATTACACCCTCTTTTCCATCAGATCAAATCTTGCAGAATTAAAGGAAGCTAACTCATTAGTCCCCCCACCCCCCCCCCCCCCCCAGCACATTCTGGACCATAAATACCACCATTAAACAATTTTCCCATCACATCTTAATATGTGAGCCATGTTTTTTTCTCCCCTGGCTACCAGTAGCTGAAGTTTGCTCCATCCATCCATCCTTCCAAAGAATTTCTGAAATTTAAATACCTATTAATGGTTGTAAAAATCCTCTAATGAGGACATCTGATTGTTCATTAAAGATTGGAAACATTATGGACAGCAGGCTCAAGTTATATTAGTAACTGATAATCCATGTTACCTCACTTGAAATGTAGGCACTTCAAATTGAAAATGTGACTGAAATTATATTTTGTACACCGAGGGAAAAAAAATCTAAATTGCACAAATTTATGCTGAATAGACCTAAAGCACAAATAGCAGTATACATCTGTCTTTCCACAAACCACAGCATTTGCTTGATCCATCAGTGCTCCTTTCTTTTCGTTACAAATCTTGCAGATCACAGATATATTCACAACTGCTCGGCTCCCAAGATGTATTTGATCTGAATGAAAATCTCATCCCCAGTATAATCAATACTCCAATACTCAACTGGTCATTTCTCAGCACCTAACACTCAATTACAAGAAGGTGATAATCTCACAGGTATTCAATATTCAATTAGTATTCAGTAATATAGGTCTAAAAACATAGTAGAAGTCGACGTGAATTGTTCATGCACAATGATATTATAATCTCTTAAATAGTGACAATGTTTCAGTTAATTCTGAATGACACTATTTAGTTGTCAGCCTGTGTCACTCACTTAATAATGTCAAAGGCTATGATGAATCTTTCATCCATCAAGTGTAGGATCACCAATACTTGTCATGTTGCTTCAAAGATTCATAGGCCCCATGCACAAAAATTGTAAATTGTAAAATTGTAAAAATTTCGGCTAGTTTATGGTAATTTAATCATTTACCTATCCATAAGTTTGAATCAAATTGTTAACAATTCTTCACGCTGCTCTTACCAAATCTAATAGCCTGTCAAGATTGTGGAGGGTCTGTAACTGGGATTGACCCTTGAAGATTGAGGTTATCAGGGATTGCTTTCACCCACATCTCTTGCCTGTGGTGACTGTAATCCTGACACAATAACTACATTTGACAGATCCCTTTAAGGCAATATTTACCTATAAGATTTTTGAACATTTCCTCTTGATTTATGTTTACCCTGAAGTAATGCTATTTTACCACTTTGCAGTGATTTTCTGTTGGCATAATTTCAAAAGTTTATGAAATGACCCCTGGATGCAATACCAATGACAAATCTTCACCAGTCGCTAACCTGCAGCAGTCATCTGTGTAGTAAAACAAAAGGAGATGCAATACTGAAACAAATCTGCTTCCAAACTGGACATCAATCACTTCTTACGGTCTTAAAAAAGATAAATTGTTAATATTTTTGTTGATTTTTCCTAATATCTTATTAGTTACACAGGAGACATGCTTGGAATAAGTTAAAAAAAAGACACATAATGCTTGAAGAGTATCCCGGCCCAAGAACCTACGCATGTTCTCCAGAGATGCTGCCTGACCTCCTGAGTTATTCCAGCATGTTGTGTCTTTTTTTGCAAACCAGCATCTGCAGTTATAGTCATAGAGTGATATTGTGTGGAAACAGGCCCTTTGGCCCAACTTGCCCACACCGGACAACATGTCCCAACTACACTAGTCCCACCTGCCTGCGTTTGGTCTATATCCCTCCAAACCTGTCCTATGTATGTACCTGTCTAACTGTTTCTTAAACGTTGGGATAGTCCCAGCCTCAACTACCTCCTCTGGCAGCTTGTTCCATACACCCACCATCCTTTGCGTGAAAATGTTACCCCTCAGATTCCTATTAAATCCTTGTGTCTATACCTTGTAATATGTATTTTTACTTCTATAAGGGAAGCCCCAGTTCTCACAATAGTTATACAAACATCATATTTTAAGCATTTGTTAACCTTTTGGAACTGCTAAAATTTGCATTCATACTGTATACTTTATGTGGTAGGACAAGTAAAGCAGTTGACAGGAGCATTATTGCACAATGTTTGATGCTCATTAGAATGCGACAGTAACTTTAGCAAAGGAAGGTATTACAGAGGAGTATGAAGAGCGAGATATAGAGAGAAACAGAGATTTAGGGAGAAATTATTAAGGAGTTGAAGACATGAATGGCAAGGGTGAAGTAAGGAAAATCAAGGCTGTATAAAAGATCAGAATTAGATGGTATTGGTATTGGTTTATTAGTGTCACATGCACCGAGGTGTGACAATAATAATCCTCTGTACTAGTGGCCAGAGGATCTGGGGTGACGGAGGAACTGAAGGAAATCCACATTAGGCAGGAAATGGTGTTGGGTAGATTGATGGGACTGAAGGCTGATAAATCCCCAGGGCCTGATGGTCTGCATCCCAGAGTACTTCTTCTTGCGTATGGCGCGCACAGCCTAAAGTTGTCGGACAACTTGTTCTATTTGATCTTATTTGATTGTGCACATCAGGTTGATTGCATTCGGCGAAACAGGGCAGACCACGTGAAGGTTGCAATCTCCCACCCCACCAGGGTACTTAAGGAAGTGGCTCTAGAAATCGTGGACGTATTGGGGATAATTTTCCAATGTTCTATAGATTCAGGATCAGTTCCAGTGGATTGGAGGGTAGCTAATGTTATCCCACTTTTTAAGAAAGGCGGGAGAGAGAAAACTGGGAATTATAGACCAGTTAGCCTGACATCGGTGGTGGGGAAGTTGCTGGAGGCTACTATAACAGATGAAATAGCGGCACATTTGGATAGCAGTTACAGGATCGTTCCGAGTCAGCATGGATTTGCGAAGGGGAAGACATGCTTGACTAATTTTCTGGAATTTTTTGAGGATATAACTAGGAAAATGGACAAGGGAGATCCAGTGGATGTAGTGTACCTGGACATTCAGAAAGCATTTGATAAGGTCCCAAATAGGAGAATAGTGGGCAAAACTAGGGCACATGGTATTGGGGGTAGAGTGCTGACATGGATAGAAAATTGGTTGGCAGACAGGAAACAAAGAGTAGGGATTAACGGGTCCCTTTCAGAATGGCAGGCAGTGACTAGTGGGGTACCGCAAGGCTCGGTGCTGGGACTGCAGCTATTTACATCATACATCAATGATTTAGATGAAGGGATTCAAAGTAACATTAGCAAATTTGCAGATGACACAAAGCTGGGTGGCAGTGTAAACTGTGAGGAGAATGCTATGAGGATGCAGGGTGACTTGGACAGGTTGGGTGAGTGGGCAGATGCATGGCAAAAGCAGTTTAACGTGGATAAATGTGAGGTTATCCACTTTGGTAGCAAAACCAGGAAGGCAAATTATTATCTAAATGGTGTCAAGTTGGGAAAAGGGGAAGTACAATGGGATCTGGGGTCTTGTTCATCAGTCAATGAAAGTAAGCATGCAGGTACAGCAGGTAGTGAAGAAAGTGAATGGCATGTTGGCCTTCATAACAAGAGGAGTTGAGTATAGGAACAAATAGGTCCTTCTGCAGTTGTATAGGACCCTAGTGAGACCACACCTGGAGTATTGTGTGCAGTTTTGGTCCCCTAATTTGAGAAAGGACATTCTTGCTATTGAGGGAGTGCAGCATAGGTTTACAAGGTTAATTCCCGGGATGGCGGGACTGTCATATGCTGAGTGAATGGAGTGGCTGGGCTTGTATACTCTGGCATTTAGAAGGATGAGAGGAGATCTTATTGAAACATATAAGATTATTAAGGGTTTGGACATGCTAGAGGCTGGAAACATGTTCCCGATGTTGGGGAGGCCAGAACCAGGGGCCACAGTTTAAGAATAAGGGGTAAGCCATTTAGAACTGAGACGAGGAAACACTTTTTCTCGAGAGTTGTGAGTCTGTGGAATTCTCTGCCTCAGGTGGAGGCCGGTTCTCTGGATACTTTCAAGAGAGAGCTAGATAGGGCTCTTAAAGATAGCAAAGTCAGGGGATATGGGGAGACAGGAGGAACGGGGTATTGATTGGCGATGATCATCCATGATCACATTGAATGGCGGTGCTGGCTCGAAGGGCCTACTCCTGCACCTATTGTCTATTGAGATACAGTGAAATACTTTGTTTTGCGTGCTTTCCAAGTAAATTGTACGATATACGAGCACAATCAAACCATACAGAATTACAACAGCTTGTGCAAAGAGAAATTATACAGAATGCAGACTATAGTATTACAGCAACGAGGCAGATTGAGAGATCGGGACTATACCTTTAGCAATGAGAGGTCTGTTACAAAGGAAATGATAGACTGGAATTTTCCACCTAGGTGGTAATGAAGGTGGAGTTATCTCCAGTTGTGTTCAATGGCAGGATTCTGGCAATTTGTGATTCATTTAGTCAAATTAGTGGCCTGTGAGTCAAAAATATTGATTATAAAGCTCAGTTGTTTTAGAATTCATATTTGTGAACATAAAATGCAATTTCCTGAAGTACAATTGTACTGCCTCATGATTGGACGTAAAATATTAGTCTAGAAACTGGGTTTCACTCATTTGTTGATAAGATTAATGGTCAGGTGACCTACAAAAAAAAACTACAGGTAATTGGCAAGAGAAGGGCAATTGTTGTACCCTAATTTACATACAAACTTCAGGTGCATGATTCCAATTAACAGCAGACTGCAGTGATGGCAGCTGCTGCATCAGTGCCACAATAAAGCATGGGTAGGTGGTCAGATTGTGAAAGAGGACATTGCAGAAGGGACAGTTACGGTGGCGACAGCGTGAGAGACGGAGTGGGGGGAAAAACGGGAGTTGCTTCTGGAGTGGATGCCACAATGGCCGCCGTGTCCTGGTGAATGTGGAGAGAGGGACTAGGAGTTGGCGGTTGGCATAAACTGGTTTGTGACTGGATCAAATGGCAACTCAGGTAGGATTAGAGGATGACGAAGATCAAGATGATAGGGTTTTTGGTGACTGGACGTCAGTGTCTAGTCAGAGATCAGGGAGGAATCAAGGAGAAGGAGGAGTCAGGCAAAACGAGCTCAGCCAAAGCAGCAAAAGGAGTTTTGAAGGGAACAGTTCAGAAGAGGATAGGAGAACGGTTCGGAATAAGGTTGAAAGGAAGGAGGTTAAAATAATACTGAAATTCAGAAAGGAAGATGAGCATGTCAATTTAAGTCCGATAGCTTTATCTAGGGAGCTAAAGAAGAAGGTAGGAGAGGTGGAAACAGCTAAGATTTTGAGAGACGGGAACTTGTTAATAATATGTAAAATGGAGGAGCAGAAAAATAAGGCTCTGAAGGTTGAAAGTGTTTGCAAGAAGATGGTCAGTGAAAGAAAGACTCTGGGTGAAAGTGACAAGCGGAGTAATCTTCTTCTACTTCTTCTTCTACTTCTTTTATGTAGTTTTTTTTTTGGCGGTTGGCAAACAACTTTTTAGTGCATTACCGCCACCAACTGGTATGGAGTGTGGATCAAATAACATTATTACTTATATACTAATAACCTATATCTTTCCGAACAAATTGGTTACCCTGAGAAAAAGCAATAGGATTTGATAGCACTTATATGAATTCTTTTGTAAAATATCTATTAAATTAAATTGTACTTTTTCTTTTCTGAATCGTTCACTCATTTGTCTTCTTTCTTCCTCATACCTCTCACAATGTATAATGACATGCTCTATTGTCTCTTCTTGCCCACAGTATTCACATCTGCCTGTATTATGCTTGCCTAGGGGAGTAATAACAGATGAAGAACTGGAGAAACTCAAACTGAGTATTTTTGGTGGCCAGGTGAGTGTAGCTAAGAGATTGTTAAGGACAGTGGAGGGTAAGAGGGTAGAGAGCTTGTCTGTGCTTCTGGAGTTTCAGCAGTCAGTTTCAGCAGTCTGAACTACCAGAAAAAGTGAGAACGGATGCATGAGCTTTCCAGTGAGGCCTTATATCCCTCCACTGCTCCGATGTTATAAATGCCAGAGGTATGGACATATAGCAGCGGTGTGTAAGGGGAAGCAGAGGTGTCCCAAGTGTGGAGGAGAGCATAGATTTGAAGAGTGCAGAGAAAATATGCAGGATAAATGCTGCAATTGCGGAGGACCGCACAGGGTAACGTATGGGGGATGTGAAGTCGGGAAGAGGGCTGTGGAGATTCAGCAAGTGAAAACAGTAAGTAACATAAGCTACTCAGAGGCAGTGAAGAAGGTGCAAGGACAAAGGGGAAGAGTGGATATTAATGGGAGAGAGAATCATCTGTTTTTGAGATCAGAGGAAAGTCAAGCAGTCAAAACTCACACAGAACTGACAGCTGATAAGCTTATTGTTTTCATTGCATATGTAATCAACTGTACTGATCAGGTTAAACACAAAACAGAAAAAATAAAAATCATTGTTAAGGGAGCAGAGAAGTTTTTGGGTTTAAAAGAAGTGTCATGGGAGAGTATCAATAAAAAGCTTGAAGCAGATGGAAGGCAGGAAGGTTCTGGTGATAGGTCAACTTGATTATATTACAATGGAACGCAAGGAGCATAATAGCAAATGGACAAGAGTTTAAAGGATTCATTAAAGAGTTAAAGAAGAAACCAGAAGTCGTATGTATTCAAGAAACCTGGCTTAAGCCTTCATTAGACTTTGTCATCAAAGGTTATGATAGTATCCGTAGAGATGGAGGGGAGTGGAGGGGGGTGTGTAATATTTATAAAGCAAGGAATACAGTATAGATTGTTGGTGAAAGGAACAGAATTAGAATATTTAGTGGTTGAAATTTGGACAAGAGAAGGTAAGGTTAAAATTGTTAATTTTTATAATCCGTGTAAAAGGCTTTCAATGGAGTTGATGGATGAACTTGCTGGGTATTTAGGGGGGAAAGTTATATGTTGTGGAGATTTTAATGCTCATAGCACGTTGTGGGATGATTCTAATGATGAAAATGGGATGGTGATTGAGGATTTAATGGAGAATAAAAACCTTGTGTGTCTTAATGATGGAAGTGGGACACGAATCAACATCAGAACAGGGTCAGAATCAGCCATAGACCTCGCACTAGTGTCAGACTCATTGGCAGGTGTTTGTTCACGGAAGTAATTCGAAGAACAACGGTAGGAAGTGACCACTACCCGATAGAAATAGTAGTAGGAGTGAGTTTAGAGGAGTATAATACAGAGAGAATACAGAAGTGGTCTTTTAGTGGTGCTGATTGGGAGAAGTTTAAGATTATTAGTGATCAACAAATGGAGAAAAATGATATTTATGAAGATGTGGATAATTTAAATATTTCTGTTTGTGAAGCCATTTTAGAGGCAGCAACGAAGTCCATTAAGAAGAAAGGAGGTAAGCACAACAAGAAGAGTGTACCATGGTGGACTAAGGAGTGTGACAAAGCAATTAAGTGTCAAAATAAAGCTTTTAAAATTTTGAAAAGAAATCACAATTTTCAGAATCTTATTGAATACAAAAGGTTGCAAGCAAGTGTAAGAAGAGTAATAAAAAGTGCAAAGAGGGAATTTTGGAGGACATTTTGTAACTCAGTGGGAAGGGAGACAAAAGTAGGTCAAGTTTGGGGAATGATAAGGAGAATGAAAGGAATTAAAAGAGAATACAAATATCCAATCCTAACTGACGGTGAAATTACAGCAGTGAAAGATGAAGAGAAAGCAGAGATGTTGGCAAAATCTTTTGCTAAAATTCACAGTTCAGACAATGTTAGTGAAGAAGGAAGAAAAGGAAAAGAAAATACCATAGCAGAGAATATACAGTTAATACGACATGAGGAAGACACTAACGATGTTCTTAACAAACCATTCACAAAGACAGAATTCAACCGAGCTCTTAGAAAAACCAAGATGTCAGCACCAGGTAAAGATCAGATTTGTTACACCATGTCAGTGAAACATTCAAGGATTTTTTGTTAGAATTTTATAATAAAGTGTGGGAGGGTGGGAAATTACCGCAAAGCTGGAAGGAGACAGTAGTAATCCCAATAGGAAAGCCAGGTAAAGATCTGACAAACCCAGGGAATTATAGGCCTATTGCGTTAACATCCAACATATGTAAAATAATGGAAAAAATGGTAAATGAAAGGTTAACATATTATGTAGAAAATAAAGGATATTTATCCAATTACCAGAGTGGTTTTAGGAAGGGGAGAAACACCATGGATCCAGCTATATGTTTAGAACATGAAATCAGGAGAGCACAAATTAACAGAGAAAGTGTAGTAGCTGTATTTTTTGATATTGAGAAAGCATATGATATGATGTGGGGAGAAGGGTTATTAGTGAAACTAGGTAAGTTGGGGATTAAAGGTCGTATATTTAAATGGATTAAGGATTTTTTATTTGGGAGGTCAATACAAGTACGAGTTGGAAATCAATACTCAGGAACATTAGATATTGAAAATGGAACACCTCAAGGGAGCATAATAAGTCCTTTACTATTTTTAGTAATGATAAATGATGTATATGAAGAAATTGTAAATGAAATGGGAGTTTCACTGTTTGCGGATGATGGGGGCAATCTGGAAAAGGGGGAGAAATGTGAAGTTTATTGTGCAGAAACTACAGAGGGCTATAATAAAGGTACAAGAGTGGTCATATAAATGGGGATTCAAATTTTCTGTGGAAAAGGCAAAGATAATGTTTTTTACTTGGAAGAAAATTGGTAGTGAGGTTAAACTAAAATTATATAACCAGGAATTGGAGAGAGTAAAATACTATAAATTTTTAGGTTTATGGTTTGATGAGCGGATTACATGGATGGTTCATATTCAGAAAGTAGTCTTCTTCTTATCGAGTCCACACACAAGATTAGAAGTTGTTCAGCAAGAGCTGAACACACTTCTCGGCATCTGCACAATGGTGTCTGTCTTGCGCTTCTTGTGCATCTTGTGCGTGGTGGTGGAAAGATTGGTTGAAACAGGGCCGCGACGTGAACGCTCTTTCCTTGACCCCCAGAAAGTAGTGGACAAATGTAAGAAGATACTTAATGTAATGAGATGTTTAGTTGGATGTGATTGGGGGGCAGATAGAACAGCTTTGAAGGCTATATACACTGGGTTAATTAGATCTGTGTTAGATTATGGTTGTGTGGTGTATGGGTCCGCATCAAGTACTTCTCTTAAGAAAACAGACAACATTCAATATCAGGCATTGAGAATATGTACAGGTGCAATAAAAACAACTCCAACAGCAGCATTACAGGTTGAAATGGGGGAGATGCCTCTAGAGATGAGAAGGATACAGCTTTCATTGAATTACTGGATTAACCTACAGGGCCACAGCCAAGAACACCCAGCACAAGTTACTGTCAAACCATGCTGGGAAAAGGAGAGAAGGGAAACAAAGTTTTGGATGGACAGTGACCCAGAGAGCATTACAAATCAGCATAGCACAATTAAATGTGGTTCCAACGGTTCCATTACCTTCAATTCCACCTTGGATACTTCCAGATGCAACAGTAGACTTTACAATATTAGAACAGAAAAACAAGGATAAACAATGTATGTATAATTCATTCATCATACAGGAATACATTGACAGATACTACAGTTTTGTTCAAATTTATACAGATGCATCAAAAGATTCAGTAGATAAAGTAGGAGTAGCATTTATTGTACCAGAATTTCACATCAAAGTAGGGAAGAGGATCAATAATGAGGTCTCAGTATACACAGGTGAAATGATTGCAATATTGTTAGCGGTACAGTGGGTCGAGGATACCAGGCCTTTAAGGACAGTTATTTGTTCAGATTCAAGTTTAGCAATAAAGAGTTTACAGCACAGCCATTCAGACAGTAGACCAGACATTTTGATTGAAATACAACAAACACTATTCAGAATTCAAATGATGGGGCTTAGTCATATTTTTATGGGTACCAGCACACGTTGGCATTAGAGGAAACGAAATGGCAGATAAGGTAGCAAAAGAGGTAACAAAAAGAAGTAAGATTGATTTAAGTATTAACATAGGTAAAACTGAAATCAAAGACATTATTAAGCAAAGACGGCAAAAGCAATGGGAGGAAGAGCGGAAAGGACAGTGGTTCTACAGAGTCCAGAAGAAAGTGGGAGAAATGAGATGTGCAGGAAAAAACAGAAAAGAGGAGACAGTAATTTCAAGAATCAGATTTGGACACACTGGTCTGAACAGTACACTTTTTATAATAGGCAAGCATAATACAGGCAGATGTGAATACTGTGGGCAAGAAGAGACAATAGAGCATGTCATTATACACTGTGAGAGGTATGAGGAAGAAAGAAGACAAATGAGTGAAAGATTCAGAAAAGAAAAAGTACAATTTGATTTAATAGATATTTTACAAAAGAATTCATATATGTGCTATCAAATCCTATTGCTTTTTCTCAGGGTAACCAATTTGTTCGGAAAGATATAGGTTATTAGTATATAAGTAATAATGTTATTTGATCCACACTCCATACCAGTTGGTGGCGGTAATGCCCAAAAAATTGTTTGCCAACCGCCAAAAAAAACTACATAGAAGAAGATTGTGAAAGAGCCTTTTGCCATGTCAGCGATGGAGCAGCTGCCATGGGCATAAAGGACACCACAAGGGAGGGGCCCATGTGTCTTGGGGGTGTTTTGCCACTGTCCTGCCATAGCTGTCCATCTAGGCCGAGTGTCCTGAGTGGTCCAATGCCACTGATTCAGATTCACACTCGCAGAGATTACGGCATGTAACTGTGTAGTGAAATATGTGGAAGGGATAGGATAAATTATGGGACAACCCAGCAAGGCTGTTAGATATATGTCGATGACTCAAAACAGAGGCAGGCAGATACAGAGAGCATTACATTGATGAATGAGGGGGACCCTTTAAGTTGCAATTTGCCAGTTAGCTGTGGGCCTTGTACCTTAAATTTTGATGAGGCTGCAGTTTGCAACTTTAGCAAGCTATTTCTGTAAGTAGATGCAGAAATGCATGATTTAATTAGATGTCATTTAAATGTCAGAATCAGTAGACCAATTTTCTGACCGTAGTTAATCAATCCGGAAATGATTACAAGTTCAACCCATGTGCAAACAGTTTTTTATGCATAATTTGCACTTGAGACTGTGAAAATGGGTCCAATTTCAGGAGGTAAAATGTGAAGTCGGATTTGCAGATTAGGGATGTGCTGCAGAAATGCACAGTTCAGTGGGTTTGGAGCTGTCACTCATTATTGGACTTGTCACATAATCACCAGTGACACAGAGTGGACTGCAGGAATGCTGATGATGTCTTCGCCCTTAACAGATTCCATCTGACAATCCTCACGTCCAGTCGCTGGGCGATGCGCTTTCAGCTGTCATTGGCAATAAATTAGAAGGAAAAGAATCATGGCAGTCGCACAAGACTTGCTGCAGGAAAAATGCTGTAACATCTCCTTCTGTTCTTTCTCTGAAGGTCAGTCTTGATCCGGTCAGAATATTGCGACTTGTTTAAAAATAGCGACATCTGACTGATGTACTTTCTTTATTCCAATTGATTCTGAGTCCTTTCATTTTTCTGCCAACCCTGGGTGATGTGAATTTTCTTTTTGATAGCATGCTTGTCTGATCATGACATGGATGTATTCATTAGTACCATCAGATGATAAGCATACGACTGTATGTTTTAAAATGCCTCTAACTCTGCGAGCTGCATCCACCACCACTGACTTCCACACTCCAGACACCACGCCACTACTGTAAATTACTTAGGCTGTCATGAGAACATGAATAAACTGAAAAGCATGAGGTGTGATTTTTATACCTCCAAACCCCCTTCCTGGAAAGAATGATGATGGAGTTGGGGTGGAGGGTTGATTGAATATTAGAATGGTATGGTGGATGTCATTGTGTTTCTACCTTCCTGTAATGCCACCCACCTCTACCACCTGCATCTTTATTGAACTCGGGTAAAGAGAAGCCCATTGCTTCAGAGGCAAGTTGTGAAGTCTCATTCCATGATATAATGGGACTGTGCATATAATTTTCTCCCCGTTGGATTGCAACCTTGTTGTGGTCGGGGAGCTTGTGTGTCTCAGTGACCCCTAGAGCTATGCCTGCAGGAGATTAGTCTCTTGTTAGGGTCTCCCATGCTGGACAGGTCGAAGGGTAGAGGCGAGACGAAGAGTGATCCACTGGTCCTCCAGGTTGGAGGTTGAGCACAGGGCGAACAACCCTGTCTCGTAAAACTAATATGTTACGGAAATAGCAACTGAACGAATCAACACTACTGGGCATGATGGCATACAGTAGTGAAGGACCTTCGTTGCTGCCCTACATGCCAGGAGGCATAATAGGCAGTAAGTAAGTAAGTAAGCATATAATTTTAACACTAGTTTTGACCACAACAGCTGATAGAAAGAAAATCCTTTCTCGGATTACTTT
Source organism: Amblyraja radiata (assembly GCF_010909765.2). Taxonomy (NCBI): domain Eukaryota; kingdom Metazoa; phylum Chordata; class Chondrichthyes; order Rajiformes; family Rajidae; genus Amblyraja; species Amblyraja radiata. The sequence goes on along the minus strand of NC_045982.1, from coordinate 15,251,562 downwards.
TTTTTGGAGGTTGCCTCTGTAGCAAGAGGAGTACTAAAAGTATAACTTGCTTCCCTAAAAGAGAGCTCTGACCACCGTCTCCCTTGCCACTCTGTTCGCCACTCACATGTGGATTTCTCTGATTCCTCAACCCTGTAGCCAGGGTTGGAAACAGTCAGCAGGTCAGTTTGCTGGATTTGAATTGGCAAAGGAGATTGTATTTGGGCATGTTAACAAAACCTAAAATTAAGATCTGTGTAGGAAGGAACTGCAGATGCAGATTTGCACCAAAGATAGACACAAAATGCTGGAGTAACTCAGTGGGACCAGCAGCATTTCTGGAGAGAAGGAATGGGTGACATTTTGGGTCCCTTCTTCAGACTCTGCGATTAGCAAGTGTACAGAAATTAGCAAGTGTACAGAAATAGTCTACTGAGCCCGCATGCAAGAAGTGCCATGTTTTGGATTTATATTTACAGATATTAAATAGGGAAGTATCATGCCAGGTAACTAAAAAAATGTTTTGCTCTTTCATAGATGTAAAAATAATTTTACCATGCACCTAGACCAAGAGAACAGGTCTATGTATAGATATAGAAGTGGGACATCACACAATTCCAGATTCAGGGACATTTTCTTCCCAGATATTATCAGGCAATTAAACCATCCTACTAACAACTAGAGAGCAGTCCTGAACTTCAATCAACCTCAATGGAGCCCATTGGACTATCTTTGATCGGACTTTAATGGCTTTCTTTTGCACTAAATGGATTCATGTTATTCCCTTTATTGTGGATCTGTACACTGTGGATGGCTCGATTGTAACCATGTACAGTCCTTCCGCTAACTGGTTAGCACGCAACAAAAGCTTTTCACTGTACCTCTATGTGACAATAAACTAGACTAAACAAAACAAAAAAAAAACATGGTCTCTATTTAACTTGAAGGCCATGCCTTCCAATCATGTTGTATTTTCATTGTTAGTTAAGGTGATGCATGCAAACTTTGTGGCAAAATACCTTTGAAGACTTATGTTTGCGGAAACTTGAACACACTGGAGTCATTATTAGTAACTTTTCACTTCATGCTACAGTAGTTCTGGTAAACATAGCTGTTCCTGATTTTGGTACAGATATTGATATGTACCTTTGATCAAAGTTTTCACAACAAAATAAGTATTTATTGCTGACAAGCCCTTGTGCACTGCTTATCCTTTGCAATTTTGAAAATCAGACATTTTTCAGTCACACATCAAAAATGGAGAAATGCTATGCATTTAATTTTTTTTAAATCCTTCATTGATTTGGACATCTCTTTCATGTTCAGTTCTACTCTGTCATTGTATAATCTATTATTAATAGTAGACAAAGAATGATAGTTTGTTTCAGAAGGATCTGCAGATGCTGGAAAATCGAAGATAGACAAAAGTGCTGGAGAAACTCAGCGGGTGCAGCAGCATCTATGGAGCAAAGGAAATAGGCAACGTTTTGGGCCGAAACGTTGCCCATTTCCTTTGCTCCATAGATACTGCTGCACCTGCTGAGTTTCTCCAGCACTTTAATCTACCAAAGAATGATATTTATTTTGCAAAACTGTTGGTGTAAATTTAAACTTTCTGATATTTCCAATAAGATTCTAAAACTCTACTTTTTCTGTGTGTCTTAGTTACGGGAACCATGTTAGAGAAATTTATAGTTTGAAGTAAGATAAAATAGTATTTTTGATTTTTTAAATTTGAAACCATGTTTAGTTAAGGTTAATAGGTTAATTATTTAAATTAATAGGTAAATTATCCTCTGCAGACATGCTGACAATGGGCAGCTCAGACAGAACTCTGACACCAACCACCATCCAACAATTTCCACTGAGAATAATAACAGCTTACTGATATATCAACTCACACTTTGTAATGGCTTTCAAATGATAGGGTTAACATGCATGTTAATGGCAGCGAAACTTTGTGTACCACTTCTGAAATGCGTAATAAGGATTTGGTAACAAAAATGAAGTTAAAACTCTCAACTGAGCTGTGTTGCCTTATTTTCACTATGTGCCTTATTTTCACTATAGTGACACTATTTTCATTTAACTCAATTATTTTTCAGTTGTCTCAAAGGTAACCAGTTCAGCACAACCCTGAGACTTACACAATGAGTTTCTCTCCTCTATGGCGTTCAACTCATTCATTTATTTAACAATTGGGATGAGATCATTGTTTTCTCATGAGTAGCCAAATAAATTAGATCTATATTTTCTGGAGCAAAAAAGAACGAGGAATGATTTTAATGAAAAACACGAATCATGAAAGGCCCTGATGGTAATGTCAAGTTGTTTCCATTGGTGGAGGAATCTAGAATGAGGGGACGTAATTATAAGATTAAGAGATAGTCGTTTAAAATAGAGGCACAAGGGAACTTCTCAAGAGGATGATGCACCTGGAAAATTCTCTACACCAGTAGGTTGTGGGATATTTGAAGAGGAAGTATGTATATTTTGAAAGATCTGGTTTTTGAGGATTCTGGTCAATATTGAATAATGGGGCAGGCTTAAGGTGCTGAGTGGCCTACTATGCTCATATTTTCCTGTGTTAGGCTTCTTGTATAACACACAAAGCAAATGAAAATCTTGATGAAAATAATAATATGACTATGAGATAAGGAGGCAGGGACAAGTCATTTCCATTGAAGGCATACTGCTGTTTTGTCTGGGGAAGAAAATCTATCTTTTCTCCTTATGTTTGTCTGTAAAGGCACAATAACTTTTGTCATCACATTTGCAAACTGCTCTGTGTGGTCATCATTCTTACCCATGATGGTCCCAGACAAAGTAAAAAAGTACAAAATATTACATTTCTGAGTTGAATGGGGATTAAAATTGTTCTGAAAATGAAAATAAGCATAGAAAATTAAAATACCCTGTATTTGGCCTCAGTTAGAGTCATTATGGCATTGATTTGCCTGAAGCTGGTTTTTGTTATTTGGTTTAGTTATTTAGATCTTTTGTTTCTCACCCCCCCCCCCCCCCCCCCCTTAGCCTTTCCAGACCTTAAATTTGTTGCTGGTAATTCTGAGCCACCCTGGCAGGATGCTCCTCACATTTGAAGGTTTATGAAGAAAATCAGGATAACTTGGACTGTTTGAGGAACTACGAGGCAGTTTGCAAAGAATCACAGGCATTTCCAATTGTAAGTAACATCATAGGATTCACATGGACATGGATAGCAGAGCATGAAATTGTGACAACTTCCTAACTCTGATGCCCACAGATTAGACCTGGGGCAGAAACAGCATCTCCTTTTATTTAAATAGAGGGAACTGCTGCAAGGGAATATAGTAAAAATTAGATCATTTATATTACTTTTAATCAAGTTTCATTAAATCTTTTAAATAATTTTAAAAAGTGTTTTAATTTTCAAATTTCTGCTAATATTTGGTATTTTTTCAATTTAATCCATTAGAATAGTTTTTTTTTTAAATATTCCTGAATATTGGCGTACGCATATTCTTTGTTAAACTTAGCAGTTGGCTAATCATGGGGCATGTCAGTCAGCTGTCAACATTTTTTCAGCATTTCATGAAAGGATTCTGTTTTTCACCATCCTCACATGTGAAGTTATTTATGGATTAGGCTGGTGTGCAACTGCATCTTGACAATGGCAGATCCATTAACGGTAAATTGTATAGGTCCATGGAAAGTGCAAGTGGCTCACTGTGGAGAGGAAATCCTTGCCTTTACATCCTGGGGTGATTTGTATCCTGACTGCTCTGTATGTCTAATCATTACCTCTCTGGCATAACTACATCAATCCAATATTTTTATGCAGCTCTCAAGCAAGATACAGATGATCAAGATACAGATTATCTCAATTTCTTCCAGTATAAGGGTTTTCTCAAAACAAAACAAAATCTTAAATAGTTTTCTTGCTCCTTTCCATACCTATCTTCTTATCAAATGAAGTCAGAATTTAACTGTAGGATTGAGTGTAGAATTATAGATGCATAGCTAACATCACTACTTTGGACAGCAGACTGACTAAGGGAATGAATGTTGCTAACTGCTTGCAATGGGCAACAGTCTGTGTTTGCCTCGCATCTATTGAATCGCACTCCATTTGTTCAACAACATCTGGAACCAGTTGCTCTTGTTGAGATTCTCCATTTTTTGAATGGAAGTCAAGGGTTGCACAGTGGCGCAGTGGTAGAGTTTCTGCCTTACAGCGCTTTAAAGCATCAGAGACCCCATTTCGATCCTAACTATGGGTGCTGTCTGTACGGAGTTTGTACGTTCTCCCCGCGACCGCATGGGTTTACTCCGAGACCTTCAGTATCCTCCCACGTACAGGTTTGTAGATTAATTGGCTTGGTAGAAATATAAATTGTCTCTAGTGCGTGTAGGATAATGTTAATGTGCCGGGATTGCTGCTGGGTGCGGACTCGGTGAGCTGCAGCCAGGACCTGTTTCCTGCACTGTATCTCTAAACTAAATGAACCTAAAGTTATTCATAACTACCGTTTGGTGATCAACTTTAAAGTCACATCAATAAGGATTGAGGTTGGGACTGTTGTGAATAATTCCGCATTATAAACTAATTGACCTGTCAGAGAGATTATCTTGGTGTATACGGATGGTCTGTTACTTGGAAAACGATAAATTGTCAAATAGGTAAAATCATTAGCATCTTTCTTTGTGTTGAAGGTTCAAAATAACTTTCACAAACCCCTTGCATATTTGTGAAGTGCATCATTCCTTATGCAAATAGAGTGAGGATTTAATGCATATGTGGATAACATTCCCTGGACGAGGCAGATTTTTCTGAGACGTACAAGGTTTTTAAAGCGATTAACAAAAAGCCATTGTTGAGTAGTTATTCGATTCCCCTTGGCTGTAGAATCTGGAACCAAGAGACATGGATTCTGAATAAGTAATTGGCGTTTTAAAACTGTGATGACGAGAAAATTATTTAATGAGATTTTATAAATATTCGAAAAGACACAAAGTGCTGGAGTATTCAGTGGATCAGGCAGCATCTCTAGAGAACATGATGTATTGGGACCAGATTGATTAAGGGGGAGAAAGTTGGAAGTAAGGAAGGACGGGACAAAGCCTGGCAGGTAATAGCTTCCCACGGGATCTTTATCCTAGCAGCAAGATTTACCATTATATTTTTGGAAGATGTTTGAAAGATAATTGTTACGCAGCGTTTGGCGTTTTCTAAAGTTGTTTAATTTGCTAAGATTGCATGGAATGCTTAAGCAAATGCTTACGGACCTTCTGCTGACTTCAGGGCTTCTACACCATCCAGTTTTTCTGGGTGCAATGGTTTTCTTTTCCCCCTTGCAATATAATATGAATCAGAGAACGAACTGAAATTGTCAGGCAGATTAGGTGTTGGAAGTGGGAGAAGGGATTTGAACAGGAGGATTTTTCCACTTCTGCTACCTACATCTCAGTGAAACAATGAGGGATGTCAGTGCTTCACTATGGATGTCCCTGATGTAATCTGCCAACTACTGCAGCCACAACTGTCGCATCAAATCAGGGCGATGGCTGAACTGCCAGTGGCTGTCAAATTGACAGTAGAGCTGGAGACATCAGCAGTTTGTCATCCACTGCTGCATAAAGGAAGTCACTGCCAATCTCTATTCAAACAGAGCTGTTTACATTACACTCTCTTTTGCCAGGGACCAGTGTATAGAGGTTGTCCATAGCTTCTCAAGGAATACTAATTCTCCCGTGGTATCCGATGACATTGATTGTACACACATCACATTGTAAATGCAATATGTTAACTCAGAGCTATCCTGCCATCAAAAGGGACTTCACTCCTTTAACATCCATTCAATTTGTGACCATGAGCAACAAATGCTGAAGGTCCATGCCCAGTATTTTGGTAACATTCCTAAAGATTCCATACTGACTTTGCCCCTCCACTCATTCAACTGCCCCACCACTCGCTGGCATCCCACCATCTCCCCATCTCACCCAACCTTAACCCCAAAATATCAGGCAAATAATATAGTTGTAGATACCCTGTAATTCAATCACTGATCTCTGCCAGTCCTGAATTAAATCCTGCATTCCTTCACAGCTCTGGCATTTCAGTGTAAGCGTGTTTCAGACCACAGAAGCAATTTTAGCCCCAGTCATATCTAATTGATAGTCGTGGGCCAGTTTAATGACATTCTAGTTGTGGATCCTTCAGGGAGAACATTATCATACATTAATGAGGAGCATACTGGCAGCTACTCTTTGCATAAAATCAGACTGAACCTTCCAAATAAAATGGAAGGAACGGTTCCATAATATAAACAGTAACAGTCACTTAGAGTGATTACTTTAAAATTATAATCTAATCCCAGAGTTTACATTACTTATTAAACAACATGAGCTTCAGTTATAATGTGCAATCTTTTGAGTCCCACAATTAGATCATTGTCTTGTAATAAATGATAGGTGACCATCAAGTCCTGATTTTACAATTTGCATTAGACAAAGGGGTGTTATTATAATTATGATACATGGCAATTCATATATGGCTTTATATTCCTTTATTGTATATGCCATCAAAAATACGTTCATTTAGTTAGGTCATTTCATCATTTTGTCTTTCTTAAATCAAACATTATATTCTAAACATATTTTCTTCATTTTCTTCTGTCAAGAATAACTAATAATAAATCAAAATATGTTAAAAATAATTTGAACGTAATCACCATAGCTCATTGACTTGAAACGTTACCAATTTGCCTCTCTCCAGATGCTGTCTGACCTGCTGAATATTTTGATCAAATGCAGTCTTTTTGCTGCTATATAAAAAAAGGATTATTAGGATTTGGTTTCTGTGTAGTTTAAATATGTAATACGCTGATTTCTGTTTTTATACCAAGTCGGAACAATTTCATATTTTGCTTTCAGATAACATGAACAGGCAGGGGAGGTCAGCTTTTAATCTTTTGTATCCGAACACTCTGTCAACAAAGGTGTAGGGTTATCTCTATAAGTCTTCTGAATTCTCATTCTGATGAAATGCAATAGTTGGGACAAGGAAGTCACCAATATTAACTGGACATTAAATGGAAGCCTGTGAGAGGACATCCAGTACAGCTCAGATAGACACAAGATGCTGGAGTAACTCATCGGGACAGGCAGCTTCTCTGGAGGGAAGGAATGGGTGATGTTTCGGGTCGAGACCCTTCTTCAGACCTTCTTTAAACATTTTCATTTCCAACTGCCGCCTCAACTTTTCCACTCCCCTTACTTACTCTAACCTCTCCCCCCCTGAACGTACAGCCCCCCCACTAACTCTGCAGCAACCCCGACTTGATAATCAAACCCAACAACAAGGGAGGTGCCATGGTAGTTTGGCGCGCTGACCTCTAGCCAGGCTGAGGCCCAGCGACAACTGTCAGACACCTCCTCCTACATCCTTGGATCATGACCCCACAGACAAGCTACAGACCTTAGTATCACACAAAAACAAAAAAAGACGAGAGTCCAGTACAGCTAAGGTACAATTTGTCCTTGATTGTCATTATGACATGAATGATTTTGGATTTTACTTCAGTTAAAGGGTGGTTTAGCAGGAGAACCAAGCGGAGACCAGGCAGAAGGAAAAGACGTTTTTTCAAATTCAGAGATGCCTGATGTGTTCAGCTTCACTGGCTCATTATTGGTCCTAATTTGCGTTAGGATTAATTAACTAATTACAGACAAATGTCTGAAGGCAAAATTACGGTTCTGCTTGTCAACTTGAAGTATTTAATTATTTTAATCATTTACTTTAATCTTCAACTTCATCCTGCATAGTTATGTTTCCAGGCAGCATGAATTATAATTCTGTGATTTAAAAGAAAAAGTAGTTAACTCTTTCATTTGCCTCCTAGGAACACAGTGCAAATTATATCTTCCGAAATGTGATCAAAATAACATGGTTTATGCAGCTGCAATGCATGATTGCTCTTGACATAAATAAATTTGTTGGCCAAACTTAAATTATTCTTCACTTCGTACTGCTAAAATTGTCACAAAGAAGGAAATTGCATTTACAAGGTACTTTTTAGAATTTCAATCTTTTGACAATTGAATACCTTGGACATGTAGTTAATATTCTACTAGAGGGAACAGCAGCGACTAATTTAGGAAGAACAAGGATCCATGAGCAACAAATAAATAAAGTCCAGATAGTCTGCATGTTAGTCCTGTTACGACGTTGAGCATTTTCATTTAGTGTTTTGAGATCTTTCACTTCCATATTCAGCATAGTGGGTGGCATTGGTAGTCACAGTGGCGCAGCAGTAGTGTTGCTGCCTTAAAGTGCTGGAGAGCTAGGTTCGATCCTGACTATGGGTGCTGACAGTATGGACTTTATACATTCTCCCCGTGACCGCGTGGGTTTCCTTCGGGTGCTCTGGTTTCCTCCCACATCCCAAAGACGTGTGGGTTTGTAGGTAAATTGGCTTTGTAAGTTTGTAAGTTTACATTCAAGTATTGTAAGTAAGTTTCCCTGAGTGTGTAGGAGGAGTAACTGGGATAACATTGAACTAGTACATGGGTGATCGTTGATCGGTGCAGACTCAGTGGGCTGAAGGGCCTATTTCCACACTGTTTCTCTAAACTAAACTCAACCTGTAATGGCAAGAATTACGTTGCCTAATGCGATCATTATGCCAAGGTTTGCATCGACATATCTACTTTACAGACGTACACATAAAAATATTAATTTTAAATCTATAGTTGAGACCGATCTGAAAGGAAGTCATACAGTGCTTGCTTATTTCAAAACAACATTGCTAGCAAATGTATACTTAAGGATATTTGATGTACATTATCAGTGGTTGTTGCAGAGCCCTAGGTGTGGAGATACAGAATAAAGGTGTGTCTGAAAATGGTCTGTATGTCTGATCATTTACTTGGTCATTTGGTTGAGTTAAGAACTTTCATTGATTTGACTAGTGTAGTGAATCTATTGTATTTCAGTGTCCCCACTACAGTGAGACTGGGGAATCAGAATCTCTAATTGGAGATTAACATTGATCTTTATTATTTATAGATATTTAGATTCCCTTCTAAAATGAAAAATAATAGAAATTATATTTTTGGAAATGGACAACGTATTTCTTGTCAAGAGTAACAAACTGCTCAAGAAATTGTAGGGGCCCAGATGTTTTGCAAGGAATAATGTCAGAGAGTGCAATGTCGGAGACTGTAAAGCTGTCTGACCCATTGAGTTCCACTAGTATTTTGCTTTTTGTTCAAGATGCCAGCATCTGCAGTCTCTTGTGTCTCTATTAAAAAAGTATTTGGGTGATTGAAAAGCACTTTGATGTAAGAAAAATTGTCATCATAATGTAAATTGGATCCTTTAAAAATAAAATGGAGATAAGTATCAGAGTGACAAAGTATCAAAAGGTAGTTTGGGTTACATGCGTATTGCTCTCTCGACTCTCTCACAGTGATAGTTACAGCACATAATAGTTGCAGCAGAGATCTTAAAGGGCATAAACCACAATCGAAGGATGTATTCTGTTTCCTTTAAATGCTACTAAAGATGTTTTGGGGACCTTGTTCCAGGATGAAGCTGGGATTGGCTTCAGCTTGTCTGGAAACTGTCTACCGACAAGAAAAGATTCCAAGATCTTGGATGTCCAATGTTTAATGCTGGTAGACACAGAATGCTGGAGAAACTCAGCGGGTGAGGCATGGATAGAAGGAATTGGCGACTATGGATAGAAGGAATTGGCGACATTTCGGGCCGAGACCCTTCTTGTCTGTAGACAATTTCCAAACAAGCTGAAGCCAATCACAGCTTCATCGTAGAACACCGTCTGAAGAAGGGTCTCGACCCGAAACGTCGCAAATTCCTTCTCTCCATAGATGCTGCCTCACCCGCTGAGTTTCTCCAGCATTTTGTGTCTTCCTTCGATTTTACCAGCATCTGCATTTCTTTCTTAAACGTTTATTGCTGGTAATTAGATGCAATCACTACTGCATTGTTAGACATGAACTTCTTCAGGAGTGTTTGTATTTAAGTCAACATTAGTAATTCATCTATTTACATGTCCTCTTGGTCTTATTTGGAAAGGGTATGCTTGCAGCAACTGCAGCAATATTCAAATATCATATCACTGACACTGCAAGTTTGAAATAAGTACAGAAATTACTGGAAAAATTCAACAGATACAGGGAGGAAAAAGAGAGTTAAGGGGCTGTCCCATTTGGGCGACCTAATCCGCGAGTTCTGGCGAGTTTGTCCTCAACTCATACTCGCAGCATGGTCGACACGAGGTCCTAGAAGGTCTTTGTAACCCTCCTTCATGCTCGAGAGTAGTCCCCGTGTACTCGAGGCCTCAGCTAGGTCGCGGCGTATTTTTCAACATGTTGAAAAATGCCCGCGAGTAAAAAAAGGTCGCCATGGAAAAAATCGATACCTTTTTTACTTGTAGGTTTAGTCGTAGTAGATCCTATAGGTCGGCATGTTAGTCATAGGTAATGGAGGGTAGTTGAAGGTAGGCGTAGATAGTCTTCATCATAGATGAAGGGAGGTCGAAGGAGATCGAAGGAGGTCGTTTTCACTCTCCACTATTCGGTGTCCAATTTTCCCGAAGTTAGTCGTAGCTAGTCAAAGCTAGTCTTCAACATAGTCGAAGGAGGTCTTCTACATAGTCGAAGGAGGTCTTCTACATAGTCGAAGGAGGTCTTCAACACGACATTTTTTCAAACTCTCCTAAACTCTTCTAAACTCGCCAATTCGGTCGCCCAAGTGGGACAGCTCCTTTAAGATTTCAGGTTGATGACTTTTCATTCGTGATCTGGCATGATTTTCGATAAAGTTTAGTGCTCCCTTTTGTAATACTTGAATGTAAACTTGACTATTTACCAGTACTGATCCCTTAGCCAGGCGAATGTTATGTGTCAATAAACATTGATTGGAAGTGGGAGGGGTAGATACACCAAACCCAGATGAATTTGTTTCAAATTAATTACCAATGTGAGTTTTAATACATTGTGCAGGCTGACATTCTGTTGTGCTGCAGGAAAGAAAGTATCAAAATTACAAAATCATGAAAATCTCATGGGGTAGGAATTAGTCTCTGGTTCCCTGTGCTAAACAAGTGTGAAAAAATCATGGCTGGCTGTTTTGACATCTGCTTGTTCAATGGATATTCTTACATGCATTTAGAACTGTAGTCAGAAACAATTTTCATCCCTCCTATAAGATTTGTTTTCTCCTGCCTTATTTATTGGAAAAATGTGATTTCATTTCATTACGTTGTCAAGCTTTAGATGTTTAAAGATACATTCATGGACTTCATTCAGAGAAAAATAGACTTATTGACGATTGCAAAATGACTTTTCATTAAAACTAAACTAAACTCCATCCAGTTAATTTGATACAATCTTGATATCTACATATCTCCACAAAATAAGCAACATTAAATAACTTCTAGTGAGTAAATCTTTGCTGTTCATTTCATAATGAGGAAAATTGCAGCATTCAATTCTGCTGCATTCAACTGCCATCCTTATTTCCAGGTCAGTAAAAATTGTTCAGCATTAATTAATTTCATTTACTCTTTGAAAACGTAGGAACGGTGCAGCAGGAATAACAGCAGGGCGATGTTCAGAAGCACAGATAATGGATGTTTCATGTTCAATCCTATTTTAAGTTACTGAATGGGAGACACAGAGAGAGAAAAGGGAATTCTGAAATGATGTACATAACACAGCAGTCTCTACGATGAGACCAGAGAAGGCTTAAAAAGGAAATGAGAACACATGATGCTAGATATAACCAGTGAGCCAGGCAGCATCTGTGCAAAGAGAACATTTCAGGTTGGTGGCCTTTTATCAGCTCTCATCAGGCCCAGTTTGATGACAGGTCATTAACCTGATAGATCAGGTCCGTTCTCCACAGATGCCATTTGATCTGCTGACTCAGGGTGAAACAATATGTTTTTCATTCATTTGTCTTCTTTTTGTGGGTTACTTGATTGGGCATGAGCCTGTGTTTAGCTCCCAAAAGAGAAGAACTCCAATTTCTATGCATATATGTTACATTGATGGTTTTGACATGTTCTGCTTAAGGCAGGAACTGTGGCTGAGATCTCACTTCCTCTCAATTCTTGTGTTAGTGACATATTCCATTTCCATTGCCTTGCACCAGTGCACTAATTTTGTAAAGGAGAAATACTTGCCTGGATTGCACATATATTTATATTGAAAGGAGCGCTTATGATGCTTCAGAGTTGTATCTTGTTAAAAACCACTACTTCAACGGTGGAAGATTTTGCATGAGGGGTCTGCCATTTAAGACAGTGAAGTGTTGATTTTTGTTTTCAGCCAAGTACCTCCTCCAACACAACAACATCCACCACCTCCAATTAAACATAAACCTCCAATGACGTGGAAAATCCAGAGTTTTTTTGAGTTTTCTTCAAAAATATAAACAGCAACTCGTATATGATTTAATATAATTATGATATTCTATGTAAATGTATTACTTAACTACAACTAAATTTAAGTAAAGCTGAAATAAGAAAAATGCTTTAACTATTAAATGGAAACTATTATGTGCAGCACTTCTCACAATTTCCAAATATTATGAAGCTCCATTCCATTGATCTTTGTTTCTCCCCTCCCTTTCCCATTTCTTATCAATTAGTGCTATTTCTTCACAACACTGAACCAGCCACAACTCACTGAATCTTAGGTCATTTTTTCTACTGCAGAAAAACAGTGGGAGAAGTCAAGTGAGACCCTGAATCCAAAGTTCACTAGGAAGTCCTTGGAGCTCCGGTAATTTTCGTAAATTGCCAGAGGCATCCGTTCAAGTCTGGAGATTTGTGACAGTGATGGACAGCCGGGGAAATCTTGGAAGGTTTTTAGGCCATGAATTGCATCATTCTAGGTTTAGGTTTGGGTTTGTTATTGGAATTCTGCCCAATAGAGCATAGATTTCCAATGCAGAATGAGTACGCATGGTACACGTGGCAGTATTTGTCACAAGAGTTTCTAGCTGGTTAAAATCTGCGCAATTAGGCATCTGGAACCATCAGTAATCTATCCCATTGTTATCCTGTAGTGTTTTCATGAATGTTATATGACACAAATCCACTGCCCAGGTGGTGCAGTATCTCGTGTAACTAAGCAGTGCCTCATGGAGTGAAGCAGGCTGCTATTTTGCATCTGAGGTTCCAAACAGTGACTTCTTAATCTCGTCACATTGTCGGCAAGCGAGCCGTTTAGGAAACGAGAGCATTACATCAATCTACCTGTTACAATGTGTCACTGTGGTCTGTAACTCCAAAGTCCCTGAAGCATTACAGGTTTGTCCATGGTAACTATGTGATCAAGGAGCTGGGCTGCGAATAATTGTATGGCAACTATCCCCCAATCATACAAAAATATGGTTAAAATGGTATTCATTAGAATTTATTTTTACTAGTTTGCAAGAAATAACATATGCCAGTGATCTGTATTAATTATACTAATCTTTTTATTTTTATCTCTTGCTATTTGAGTTATTTAGTATTCTGTACGGTAAAAAAATCTTGACTTCCACCTGGGTAAATGTGATATATTGATTACAACAAAATCATTTCTCCTTTCTAGCTGGTAAGTTAACTGTTTCGCAGCTTTCGCTTACCTCTTTTATTTTCCTGATCCTTCAATGGAGGAATCCTTCAGTCAAGTCAACAATCATTATTTTACATTCCTGTTGTCCACAATTGTTACAATGGAACAGGAGTGCCATTATTTCACCTCTGGATGTACTACTTCTGCACTGAATTATCTAGAGTAATGAGGGTGAATGAGATTTAAAAAAAATAGCGTTCAAGGTCTCAACCTTCTTTATTAAAAATCAAGTACTTTAACTGTGTAATTGTCATCTCTCTTACCTCCCAGGGTGTGATTTGTAATGGAGAGAGGCTTGTTTGACTGGTAATAGTCCCTAGATCCAATCTGTGTGGGCAACATACGGGCTACTGTTGCTTTAACCTTGTTAGGTTACAGCGCACCTCGAGAGATTTTTACAGGTTTTGAAGGAGCAGACTAATTAACATGAAAATGCAGCTAATTACAGGCTTCATGGAGCTGCTGAAGAAATCCACTGCTCCAGTGAACTGTGTACAGAACTTTTTGCCACTGGCTATACTCCTCGCCCCCCCAACCCACACCCGACAACCGCAAGGTCAGGCTGCTTGTAATGTGAAAGAAACAGCAGCCATTTTGATGGCCTACTTAGGTTCGATTATTAACCCTTCAAAGACCAAAACACATTTGATATTCAAGGACCACATGTGACAGTAGTGCTGAATTAAGGTTTCATCATCAGAAACAATCAGTTTATTTTTCAGCTGTGGAAGACCCAGTCATCCTGTAATGCATGAAGAAAAAACCCAAAGGGCAATTTAAGGCAATGTTTTATTTTGTGCAAACTACTAAAAATAGTTTCTAATGAATATATAGAGAAAGGTGAGGAAACTTCCTCATGTTTTCATTGTTGAGGTGGCACTAGAAAGAGTCAATAGCATAAACTTCCTGGGCATGCACATCTCTGATGATTTGTATTGTCCAAGGCACATTGATACAATCACAAAGAAAGCTTACCAATGCCTCTACTCCTCAGAAGTTTGAGGAAACTTGGCATGTCACCAAATATTCTATGGACCTCTACAAGTGTATGGTGGTGAGCATATGGACAGGTTGCATCAAAGTCTGATTCAGAAGTTCAAACACTCATGAATGAAGGTTGCAGAAAATGATGGGTATTGTCTGATCCATCATGGGTACTAACCTGCCCACCTGCCCACCTCCAAAGGCAGCAATTATCATCAAAGACCCACACCATCCTGGCTATGCTCTCTTCTTGCTAAAAGATGGTACAGGAGTCGGAAGACCATTACCTCCACATTCAAGAACAGCTTCTTTCCGTCATTCAGCAGGTTCTTGAATGACACTGGACAACCCTAACCAGAGCAACTCAACCTAAACCATCTCAAAGGTACACAAAAATGCTGGATAAACTCAGCGGGTGCAGCAGCATCTATGTAGCGAAGGAAATAGGCAACGTTTCGGGCCGAAACGTTGCCTATTTCCTTCGCTCCATAGATGCTGCTGCACCTACTGAGTTTCTCCAGCATTTTTGTGTACCTTCGATTTTCCAGCATCTGCAGTTCCTTCTTAAACACTAAACCATCTCAACCCTACTAAACCACTACAAATTTTGCATTGCCATGGTTGTTGCTTACATGATCTAGTTTGCTTAGAATAACTGATAATTAATTGTATATTTATTGTTGCTGTGTCAAACGTGCCTATACGGCTGCAGCAAGTAAGAATTTCATTTTCACAGTTCACATCCAGTGCATTTGACAACTAATACTCTTGAATTTTGACTTGATGATCACGATTGTGTGCACGTTCGCCGTCTGAGCTTTGTTTCCTTCCCTCCCTTCATCATTTTGTGGTCTATTTACAACACAAATAAAACTTCAGATAAATTAAGATAACGTTGATATGAAATATATTCTACAATTATATATTAAATATGTGCAGACTGTCCATGTTGAATATGCTACACAAATACTCTTGCCACAATGAATGGTTAATTTCCCTGAAATGGACCATAATAAGACTGTCGCCAAACAATTATTTATTTTTAGTAACTTTGAATTTAAATTAAAATAAAAAATGCCCTCGTAATATGCATCATGGTTGTGATCAGTCTAGGTGTATTTTGATTTATTAAGAGCACTTGCCAATGTTATTTAATACCAAAGGTCCTAATTGTATATTCTTTATGGTAACTTGAACCAGCATAGCAGGATACCAAGGTATTATTTCTGTGATTAGGAAGATCTGTAATTTTATCTTTAATAGCTACTTCAGGTAGAACAGCTGGGGAGGAATTATTTAAACATCTTGGTAGATGAGAACCAATACAAGCTCTAACACAACTTTTTGGTATCTTCTCAGGGCTGAGATATAAAGTCAGAGCTGGAATGGGCCTGCAACCGGTTTCAAATTGTGCTGCCTGATTTATTTCCCACAAATCTGTGACAAGCGGTGGGCTAAAAGTAGACAAATCTTGACGTCTGGAGAATACCTACTGATACCAGGTGAGTGCCTGAATCAGCAAATCCTCTCCTGCTTCCCCTGCCCCTGCAGTCAAGTTAAGTAAAAGTAAAATGTTCCACCTCTACCCCAAACCACATCTGTCTGGTGGCCCTTTAAAAACTGTGACCCTAAAAATATTGTTAGGGCCACATGAGACGTCAGTGATGGACCACGTACAGATGTTCTTGTGTTCTGCTCAGTTGAATAAACGAAGTTTCTGATCATTTAGCTCCTGAAAGTTTCATGCTAGTTAATTATTTTGGCAATTTTAACTAAAGCTGCCCAATCATTAAAATCACCCCTCCCCTAAGTCCATTAAGTCACGTTGATCTAATCACAAATCCTCAAGTTACCAGGAAGGTAACAAAATTGGAACTAAGAAGCCAGCTGTAAAATATCTGCACTTGGCCTTTCCACCACGATCTTCACAGACAAACTTCAATTTCCAGATACTAACTGTAAACAAGGTTCTCCTTAATACTAGAGCGACAATTACAGAAAATAAACATAAAGGAACACAGTTAGTTTGATATTCAGAATACACAATGCTTAACTTTGTAATTTTCTATTTATTCAAAGAATGCTGCGAATATTTGATTCACAATATTTTTTTACATGATTTTATTCTTATGTCTCTTTGTGGGAGGTTTCCGGCCAGGAATACTCCAGTAGTAAGGCGGTCAAGAATGTTTATAGCAGATAGGATTTTTTTTTTGATACGGTGTGCTCTGACTAATCAATGTTAAGTTTTACAATCAAATACACATTTCCATGTGATACAGAACCATTTGAATTTCATCAAGAAATGTGTTGATGACTGTGTTCCAACAAAGTCATTTCGGAGGGACACAAAAATGCTGGAGAAACTCAGCGGGTGCAGCAGCATCTATGGAGCGAAGGAAATAGGCAACGTTTCGGCCCGAAACGTTGCCTATTTCCTTCGCTCCATAGATGCTGCTGCACCCGCTGAGTTTCTCCAGCATTTTTGTGTACCTTCGATTTTCCGGCATCTGCAGTGCCTTCTTAAACACAAAGTCATTTCGGATCTCTTCTCACCAGAAACACAGGATAAACAGGAAGATTCACTCTCTGCCAAATACAAGGGACAACTGAGTGGAGAGTTTGGTTTAGTTTAGAGATACAGCATGGAAACAGGCCCCTCCTGTTTCCCTTGTGTTCCTAACTCAGCTCTTTTTGAGTGATGGCTGTGCAAGATCTGTCCCATGGGAATTGATGGCACTGCAAAGATCACATGGCTCCTGGTCTGCAATGAGGTGTGCGATCACAACTGGGGCTGGGGACAATAGAGTGCAACAATTTGTCTTCAGAGTCCATGCTTTATTGAGTGGGGAGTATCAGCCGGGGCTCCAGCTCCTCATTACTCTGCATTGATCCTTGCCCTAAAGCTTAGAACTAAAGTATTGATGTTTGGTCTAGCTTTGTCACCATCAAAGAATGAGGGCTGAGTGAAAGTCGGATGCCTTCACATGCAAAAACCCATTCTCTAATACAAAGGAAAATGTCAAATTAAATAAAACGGTGTGCTTTGCTGCAGAAATTGGTTTGAACTTCTACAGTGTGTGTTTGAAAATTACCTGGTTGGTCGGCAACTTAATCTTCTTGTCAGGTCCTTTGTCTCCGAAGATAGGGAAGCAAACTGTACACTCATTCATGGCAATATGAAGCACTTGCTTAATGCTTTGCTGGATGGAGCCTTTTCCACTCTAGCTCCTGAAAACAGGGTGCATGCTGACGTTGGCTCTGCAAACCATTATCACAATTCTCTCGGAATTGTTGCACTGTGACGCCCAACTTTCAGTTTAAATGAGTAGAAGGAACAGCATTATTGGTGTGATTTCCATGTAGTTCTACAACTTCTGTGCTTATTTGTCTCAGATTGATAGTGCTGGCAGTAACCTTCATATTACATTCAGCTGAACATCTAAGTAGAGCAGCATCCCTCTGAGAAGCTAATGCACTGTCCTGCGCCTGGTCCGTAGCAGAGACAGTATGTGTTAATGCTATGATATGAAGCTGACTTTGGAGAAGGAACCAATTGAAGCAGTGCATTCTTCTATCAAGTTCCTAGCCTCCCACCCCCTCCAAATAAAGCACAGGAGATGGCCTTTATCCAAGAAGGAAATAGAATCACGACTAGAAATGGTCATTTCCCACTCTACCAGTTTCTAAAATAAACATTGTTTCCATTCATTTCTGGGGAAAACAAACCCCTTGCTGTTTGTTCTAGATAAGCATCACTGGCAGCAAGCTGCCCTGAATGTTTCAATTAGACGTCGAGAGAATGAAATGTTCACAACGTCCGCTCCGGCTTTGTGAAGAGGGAACATAAATGGCCACATGCTCGAATGAGCCCGAAGCTTGCCAGTGCATAGCCTCCAGGAAAGAACTGTTCTTATTTAGGAAGCAAAGACTTCTGAAGGAAATGTTCTCTAGGGCACATCCAGGGGCACTGGTGATGTAAAAGGGCTCATTTAACCCATTCCAGCAGATTAGACGGGCAGCCATGCAGTGTCGGTGAGACCGCCTTTACCAATTAACTCAAAGCTAGACCAGCCACTTGTACCATCACCCCGTGACTGCATACTGATCTGGTGTCGCAGGTCGTATACTCTATTGTACCATTGACCAACCTACTGTTGTGCAGCAGACTGTCGAACAGTCAGGAGGACTCTTTGGTAATTCACTCTTGCTACAGAGAAATCCTCACAGGTTATCCTTGTGCTTCGTCATGCTGAAATTGGTGTTGGCCTCTGCCCGAAACTTGCCGGAGAATTGGTGGCTTTCTCCAATGGGTAGCTGGTCCACGGTGTGGTTTTAATTCCAAGAAGCAAGCTGAAAATCTGCCCAACAACCCCGAGTGCGCTCTGCTGCACACTCTGGGCAATTTTACTCCGCATTTACACTCATGTCTCCTGCTAGGCAAGTTAGGTTGCTGGAAGTTAAAAGCAATGAAGTGTGCATCATTAAACATGAAGGAAGCTCAAAATGTAATTTCCAATTTAACTGATAGTACAGTGTTCTCAGTGTTTGGAGTAATTTGATTACCAGAGTTTTTTGTAAATTGAATAAAACCATTACAGCCATTATTAAAATTAACATATACTTGATTCATTTATAAAGATTTTCCAAACAACTTATTTTGCAATAAATCCGAGTCCTAAGGTTTGTTTAAATTAATTAATTTGATGAAATGTTCAAGTACATAACTTTAATGGATTCAAAATGTATTAGATAAGTGACATTAATTATACAAATAAATGTAATTATGTAAAAGATAAAAAATATATACTAAGTGCTTTATTTAAAATCTGTACGGCCATTTACTGCGAAATTTGCTGAACCAAAGATACTAACATCAGTTGCTTTATATTTTTTCAAAGGATTATATGCTGGGAAATTCCTCTTTGGCAGAACAGGGGTAATATTATATTGGCCATTCATATTGCATACTTTGGGTAAAACATACGGCAGTTGTAGCAAGAATATGAACTGAAGTCCAATGTTACAAAGATGTGGGAGAATAGTCTGGTCTGCCCTGTTAGTTTTCCACTTTTATATATCCCCTTTCACTAAGTCTGGATATTGGTCAATTCTGTGACATAGAACATATACCATAGAACAGTACAGCACAGGAACAGGACCTGAAACCCACAATGTCTATGCTGAACATGATGCTAAGATTTATCTGCCTGCATGTAAACCAAATCCCTCCATTCTCTGCATATCCACGTGTTTATCCAATGTTTCTTAGATGCCACTATCATATCTGCCCCCACCGCCATCCCTGGTAGCACATTCCTCTGTGATAAAAAAATGGGCCCCATACACCCCCTTTGAACTTTGGCCCTCTCACCTTAAAATTATGCCCTCTTGTATTTGATATTCCCATCCTGGGAAAAGGGTTCTGACTATCTACCCTATCTATGCCTCACATAATTTTGTATACTTCTATTAGGCATCCCCTCAACCTCTGGCATTCCAGAGAAAGCAATCCAACCCCTCTTAGTGGCTAATACCCCATAATCTAGGCATCATTCTGGTAAACCTACTCTGCAGCCTTTCCGAAGCCTCCACACCTTCGTTGTATTGTGACATGAGGTCAACTGCTCTAAAGTGGTGACACCTGATTTGGGATGTAGAAAGAGGTGGATTCAGGCCAGAGATGTACTGCCTCATACGTACGTACATACGTACATACATACATACATACATACATACATACATAGGAATTTTCTGTGTGGAAAGGAACTGCAGATGCATGTTTAAACCGAAGATAGACACTGGAGAGAAGGAATGGGTGACTTTTCTGGTCGAGACCCTTCTTCTGACTTCGACCCGAAACATCTTCAGAGATGCTGTCTGTCCCATGAGTTACTCCAGCATTTTGTGTCAATCTTGGAATTTTCTGTGTTCTAAATCAAAATGTAATGTGTGCAGATAGAAAACCACAGAAGTGCGAACAACTTTGTGTGACATAAAATGACATGGGTACGTTCACAAATGGAAAATAATGGTTTGGGTGTGATCTTAAGGCATGGCAGCATTTGTGCCACTTCACCAGGGTCAGAAAAAAAATTCTTCACAATAGAGGTGCAAACAACCAGAATGAAAAAAGAAACAACCCCTGGAATTTCTCACGATCAAATTAAATGGCTTGGTCATATGGATTCAGAACTGGCTTACTATAGAAGACAGAGGGTTGTGGTGGAAGGACAGTATTTAGGCTGGAAGTCTATGACCAGTGGAATTCTGCAGGAAAAGTAAGACCCTGTATGTATAAATTGGATCACATAGAACAAAATTAGCATTGTTTAACTTATAATTGGTCCAACACAACATCTGAGAAAATAAGCATTATATATGAACTCATAGGCATGGTTCATGTAGGTTGTTTATTTCTTAATAATGGGGAAAACTAGACATAATTAGGACTTGAATTGTTTTGTTTCTTTTTGGAATTGTATTCACTTTGAGGAACTCATTTAGTTTCATTTATTAGAACACAAATCAAGAGCTACAGTGGATTTTATTCACTCTAATAATAATCACAGTCCAGTTCAGACTTTACCTTAATTGTTTATTTGACAAAAACTCTGTTTACTATCATGTAATTGCGAACACTTTTTCTTTTGATCTGCACCTCAGAATGTAGTTTTACTCTTCAGGTCCATTAAGTCAAGTCACCGTCCACCAATCACTATATATACCACAGATAAACGGATTGTTCAGTAATGTGTTTTGAAAGCCATGTGCAGCATTCTGAATGTAAGTATAAATTCTGCATGCTTGACATTTGGACAAAGAGTTTTAACGGTGCAAAAATAATGTTTTTCCCTGACTAATCATAAATAACTTGAAAAATTCTAGACATGAATATAGTACACATGTATCACTATCACCATATTAAACTGGTTTAATACAATGCCAATGATTATGTCAATAATAGAGAAACAAAACAAAACCCACTCAAATTAATGCTTCTCTCAGACTAAAATCTTCCATTCACGGAATTCTAAAGGGCCTGTCCCACTTGGGCGTCATTTGTGTGTCACGCAGGTGGCGCGCGAGGATTTTGAGAATCCCAAAATCCAGGGGCGATGGGCGCGACCACACGTCACTGCCTACGCCACCACGTCTCACCATGCACCATGCGTGCGTCGTCCGTCGTGACACGTAAATGATGTCGCGTAAATGAAGCGCAAATAACACTCAAGTGGGACAGGCCCTTAGTCTCTTGTCCTTCTTTCATTTTGATCTCCAGCATTCTCTGCTCAGTATCATTGTTAATGCACTACCAAAAGTGGATTGAATGCTGTAGTTGCAATTATGTGTTCTCTTCAGGCTGGGGTGTCTGTGAAGCCTTGCTTTCAGTTTGACTTTGACTTTTAAAGAATGTTTTAAAATTGTGTGATATATTCTCTATCCTCACCTAATATTTTCATTGAGTGCATCTTATAATGTGTTCACAAATGCTAATGATATATTTTTGATGAAGCGCCTTTGAAATATTTTTATTCCTTGAGGTGGAAGTTCCTGAGTTTTTGTTTAAAAAAAAAGGATACAATCTCTTTCTAAAGACGTCATGTGTGATTTCTGCCAACTGTCAGCCTCTGTGTGTATGTAATGAGTTAAAAAGCCATTTGGAAGCACCAGGCTGTCGAGTGGATTGTGCCCTGGGCAATACAGCACATTCTGCAGTCACCGCTGATGGGATTGACCTGTGTACATATGGAGGATAAGGTGCAGAATAGCAGGGGGTAAGGGTCACAGCAGAGGACAATTATCACTCTGAAACATTAGTTTTCTTTTCAGTAATCAAGGAACGAATTAATCTTTATCCATAGGCTGGGTCGAAAGAGTCACTTTCTCTTTTGTTGACCTTTTGTTTTGTAGATTTTAAACTTGAAAGGCAAATCTGTTAGTTGGCAGTGCAAGGAATGGTGGGAATCTTTTAAATGTATGACAGGGCAAGATGTTGTGATATTTAATATATCAAATGTCATATGCGACTTTGGGACACTTCAGCTAATATATCGATGTGTCCATGTATGTATTGGATTAAAGTATAAGACCAAATATGTTGCAGTGACCAATTATATCTAGGAAGCATACTAATGGTGAATAGCATAATGTTGTTTCTGTATTGAACAATAACAAGTACTAAGGGTACACTATTAGAGAACTTCCAAAAGGTAAAATGTGAATTAGTTATTCTCTTAATTCTTTAAGGTAACTTTGGGATCTACATGAGCTGTAAAGTGTTTCCCCATAAAGGGCAAGCAATATTTGAAGTAATTGATATAGTCAATGCAATTGTGGTGAAAGGTAGTGGAAGGTGATGGGAAATCTTCTTTGTTCATTGTTTGTAATAATTAATAATTTTAATTAATATGTGTGGCATCGGCTTTGGTTTAGGGGCAGGATTGGTTGTTATCTGCACAATCAGCAGCCTATCAGCACCTTCCCCCCCCCCTCCCCCTTGCATAAGTAGACCTATTACGTGCCATTTATTGTCCCGCCTCTCCCCTTTTCCAGCTTTCTTCCCCCCCTACAATTAGTCTGAAGAAGGGTCTTGATCAGAAACGTTACCTATCCCTGTTCCCCAGAGATGTTGCCTGACCTGCTGAGTTACTCCAGCACTTTGGGTCCCACATTGCCTTCTCCTCTGTCCTTGAGTGAATCTTTCCCCCCCTGCTCCACATGAAAATATTACAATTCGAGGTTAATGCAGCAAGCTGCTTTCATCCACATGTGTTAGAGAGCAACAGTTGATAAATTTGTCTTGGGTTGTCAGAATTAAGTGTATGTGTATCAGCTGTCAATTCCATTCATCCCCATGCATTCAAATCCATTAAATTAAATGGTGAGTTTGATAATGAGTGGAGCCAACAAGCGATATTTGTTTAGGTCCATGGACCATGATTAAATTTTCCCCATGGTAAGATGTTATGTTTGGCATGGACCATGGAGTGGAATGTGCTGATGAATTGAAGGATTCAATTTTTCTATCATTATGGAACAAGTGCTGTTACATTCTCCAGCAATAAATAGTATGGTCAACCAAGGTACATGAAGTACAAGTTCACTAACGTCCAGTATTGTATCTCTTCCAGCTACACATCCGCAATCACACTAATACCAGCAAAATCCTGCACTTTCATTATGCTGTGTAGTCAATAATTCCAGATATTGACTGCTCCTTGTTCATTTTGGTATATCAGCCTAAAATGTATTTTTCCAAATTTAAGTACTCGTCTATGCTGCTGGTTTTATTAACATATTCATTCCAATTCGTGGTATTAAAGGAGCTAATTTTCTTTCCTCATGTCGACTTTTCATTCAAAATTCCTCTGTTGTTCTTCCCATTGACACACCTTCTTCTTATAACATCCTATACATCAGCAAGACCAAGAGTAGACTAGTCAACCATTTTGCCAAACACTTTCACTCTGTCTGCTGGATCTCCTGGTTAAATATTTTAACTCCCTTTCCACAATGACCAATTCTTGGCATTCTCCTCTGCCAAATTGCGGCCGCATGTAAACTGGAAGTATGCCACCTCATGTTCTGCTTGGGTAGCATACTATCCAACTTTATTAACATTGAATTCACCAATTTTTTAAGTAACACCCTAATACTCCCCCTCCCCTTGCGCATCCCCCCCAACACACATTTCATCCACCGTCCCTCACCACTACTCTGCTCCTCTCTTTTCCTCTGTTCGATCATCTTCCAATCCTTTCATCTACATGTTTCCCATTTCCCTTACATCCCCCTCTTTTCCCTCCACCTGTCCTTTTTCACCCAGACCCCTCCCTCCAGTTTTACATTTCACGCCTCCTCTTCCTTCCTTAGTTGATATATTTTCTCTCATTTTGTCTTCTGTTCACCACAAGCCTTTGTCAATATCTTCGCCTCTCTACCAGTCACCTTGTCCCCCATCACCTGTACTCACCTATGATTTGCCAGGCTTTGTCCCACCACATCTCTCTTGTCCAATCTTCTCTCCCCACTACTACAATCAGCCTGAAGAAGGATCCCAATCTGAAATGTTGTCTATCCAGTTCCTACACAGATGCTGCCTGAACCACCGAGTTACTTCAGTACTTTGCATTTCAGTACAAGATTTCAGCATCTGCAGTTCCTTACGTCTCCTGCAGCACGTTGTTTTTGCTCAAGTTTCCAAAATCTCTAGTACACTGAGTGCAGTCAGTCAGTAGTTTGTATAGAAGATCTTCAGCACACTGGCATTCCATTTCCCCAGTGGGTAACTTTGATGCTTACTTCAGGGAACAGTTCCTCGTGGATCAGGTATCCTCACTGAGGGTTATATTCCATATTCTATATAGAAAATATAATTAATTTAATTGCCACTGGCTAAAGACTCTGCTTGGAGTAGGGTAAGACATAATGACAACAAAGCCACAAATATGCCTGGGCAGAATTTCAGACAGTGGAGTTGGCATTAGTTCCCCAGTAATTAGGGGAAGAAAGATCAGCGTTAGTTCACTCTACAAACCATTGTAGAGTGGAAGGTACTTAGGCGAGGCTGTTGGTTAAGGATACAAATAAGCTTGGGTGTGACACCCATTTAATTAAAAGCTTGTCAACACACATTATCTAGGTTCACACAATAGGTTAAAATAGAATCATAGAATTGTTTTGGCATTACAGGCATCCATTTAGCCATTTAGTCAATGCTGACAACGAAAAGAGCAGTGGGATCAAATTTCTTCAGTGAAATCAAGAACCATAAGTTTCCCGCTGGGTCCCTGATCTCTGCAGGCAAGTAGACTCGATGAAATACACAAATACGTTTGACACTGGGAATGTTCGCTAAATGCACCTGGCCACTCTGACTTGTCAAACCTCTGACTCCTGTACAAGATTAACAATAAATCACGGAAACTAGAAAAGACCTGTCAAACTGAACCTCAGAAAATGACTTCAGGAAAGCAAGGAAAAAAACGAAACGAAACAAGAATTTAAAAATCTTTATTTCCCCACATTTGACACATTTGTTGAGAATTACGTTTTGGATCTTAAGCTTTTAAAATAAATTGAAATCTCTTTGAGCCCAGCAAGTTTCCCAACACACCTTGTTGAGGGTGTTTTCCACTCAGGATGATGACTTGATGAATGAGGATAAGCATGCTAGTTGAACTTAAAATAATGTTAGTCATCTCATAACTTAATATTATTGGAGTGTGTGATTGAGCATAAAACCAATATTAGTTGTCATTGCCATGTTCTATTTTACTTGGAAGAAGATGACGCTGCCAGGCATGGTGGTGGAGGTAGTTAAGATAGTGGCATTTAAGAGGCTTTTAGATATGCACATGAATATGTAGAGAATGGAAGGATATGGATCATGCCAGGCAGGTAACACAGGTTCAGAACTAATGCTTGATTTTCACACTCGACTCAAACCTGTGCAACTGCTGACAAGACTGTGCCGCTGCTCAAATATGAAGAACAGAACTTTGAAATGAGATCTATCTTGGCTAATTGTTCCAAATCCAATATGACTATATTTTAAGTCGAAGGTATGGGTTAATGATTCATTTGATCCATGCCAACATTGATGTCACAGTGGAGCAACGGTAGAGTTGCTGCCTTACAGCGCCAGAGACCTGGGTTTGATCCTGAAGTTTGTATGTTGTCCCTGTGACAGTGTGGGTTTTCTCTGGGTGATCCGGCTTCCTCCTACATTCCCAAGATGTACAGTTTGTTGGTTAATTGGCATCTGTAAATTGTCCCTAATGTCTAGGGTAGAACTAATGTACTGGTCGACGTGGACTTGGTGTGCAAGAGAGCCTGTTTTCTCGCTGTATCCCTAGACTAAAAACTAACCATTCCAGGAAGGAGGAGAGTACAGATAGTGCATTGTAATAAGCAAGAAAGAGCTGAGTTGTAAAAACATCCCAATTTGGTTGAAAAACTAAATAATTGAATGTCAGAATGAAGAGCAATGAGTGAAGGCAGCAGCATTACATTGACATTTACAAAGCATGATAATATGACATGATCTGAACCCTGTGAAAAGTGGTACTACCCCTATACATTCCTTCCAGGTCTCTACTTTCCCTCAAAAACCACAGCAGGTTGCCTGTGTAGTCCCTCTACAATGCCAATCCCTCATCTGTAATCCTCATTAAAACATCTTAATAATGAGATGTCTTAACATCTACAAAAATGATATTTCAGTTAAGGCTCTGGAATAATTAATGTAGGCTGCCAACTAAATTATTTTATTTGGCTCTCAGTAAAGGAAGCTTCTGTTCTTGTTTTTGCATGTTTTTTTGTAACCTAATGTGCTCGTTTTTAGGGGATTCAAAATCGGCCAGATATTTGCCTTACTCAAGTATTTTAATGAATGAATGAATAATGTTTATTGGCCAAGTGTGTACACATACAAGGAATTTGCCTCGGTGCTCCGCTCACAAGTAACAACATGACATACAGTGAACAATTAAGAATAAAACATGAAATATTAAAATATTAAGAATAAAACATTATAGTTTAAATATATGAATGAAATAAAATACCAGAGCAAAAGGAGGCTACAGAGTTTTGGTTATTTAGTAGAGCTACTGCTCATAGAAAAAAAGCTGTTTTTATGTCTGGCTGTGGTGGCTTTGACAGTCCGGAGTCGCCTTCCAGAGGGAAGGTCAGTAGTCAAGCTAGATTAACATAACACAGGGCATTCTCTGGGTCAAACTGTGCATTTTTTCCTAATTCAGGGCACTCGAAGTGTTAGATTTCAGAAGTAGGGCAAAGTCATCTGGATTAGGACAATGCATAAAGGTAAATGGCAGTTTGGAGATGATTTTATGGTATAGACATTATTAAAAATTAATATCTGTGAAATGATTGCTTTATACCAATGCCAGCCGTGATAAAGGGTTAAGGAACAAAATTGGAGCCAGTCTTCAGTCACGATGGCCATGCTAGTAACTGTAGTGATGACAGGAGTTCTCACTTTTTATGTTATTGACACCTTTCACGAGTCTGACAATGATATTCTGCACCAGTGTCGGCCATGACATGGGTTGCAAGTATCAAGGTTAATATTATTGTTCTAATTTCTAACTTTTGACACCAATCAACCAGTTTCTCACATGCCAAATTGTATTATTCGGTTGATAAGGTGCTTTGGCTGAGGTGACAGATTGCCATCAAATTCAAAAACCCAAAGAACAGCAGTAGGAACAATGTGCATGGATTTGTACAGTGTAGCTGTTATTATCAAAGCCCTGGGATTGTAAACGTCCAACTACATTGGATTGGATTCAATTTATTGTCATTATCTCATAAGAGACAACAAAATGGATTTCTCTTACAGTCAAGTAACATAAAAATAAATAATAAATAAATAAAACTTAAAAAAAAAAAAAGCACAAACACAGAAGTCCACGACACAACATAACCCCACAGTGGCACCAAAGTTGAGGAAGGTACCATAGTCCAGCCAGCCTCCCCGCCGATCTTCCCAGATGTTCACCCGTGGTCGGGCCCCTCCGAGCATCCGCAGTCGCCGCCACGGGCGGCCCGATGCTCAGGCTCTCACGCCGGGATGATGGAACACCGCGCCGAACCTCGACGGAGAACATTCTCAGCGGCCCGGACCTCCAGATTAGCCACCTCCCATACTCTTTCTTAAAAATATGGTACAAATTGAAAGTCTTGACTGAAAACGTAAATAGTTTCTGTTGTTAAAAAAAAGGCCACCTTTTACTCACCTATTTCTCAATATCAAGTGAATGCACATTGATTCTGCTTTACTCACAAATAGATTATGACTTGCTAGGTTGTGTGAACATTCATCATCACCAGTTTTTGACACAGGATAATTATATACATCACAGTCTAATTTATCACAATTATGGAAATAAGTTCTATTTGTTCTATTTTCAGGCAACAGTAGTTAGATATCAAAAATCTGATTAATGCCTCAGCTATTTTGTACCAGAAATGCAGAGCCTTGTGTTATAATAGCGTTTAAAGAATTGAATATCTTGCATTGTTGAAACTGAGAGATAAATCTCTCGTACACCTTCTCCAATGATTTAATACTTCTTTGTGGTACATTTTGTCTAAAGTAACACAACTGTACTGTGAGGCAGATTCACTTTTGTCAAAGAGTAAGACAGGGAGATAAAAGCCTTTGACATATTGAAGGGTAGATTACAATTCATGCCGTGTGGATGAACTGCGATATGGCTGCTGCCACCTGGATTGGAACCAATTGTTGTTCATTTTATTCACAAGAACATACTAATTTTTCAGTTTTGTCATAATCCACCTGGAATATATGCTAGGTAATGTGACACTATTTATAGCCAGACTGCAATTGAGATATTCTCTTTTGCATTCTATGTTTATATTTGCCCAAAGATAGTGTCTGGCTTTCACCTTTGCTATTCCTTCTCACCTGCCCTGTGCTACTAGAGTACCTTTGGTCATACATTTAGCCCAAAGTGCATGTCACTTAAGATTTAACATGTTAAAGGAAATTTTAAGCTGAATTTCAACTTCTGAATCCTTTTGTTTTATTCTAATTTAATGAAAAGTGAATGTAGTTGGTAAATTATATGCCTTTGATTTTTGTATCGGTGATGGGAGAAAGATGTGCACACAAAGATTGGGGAGGGTGGTGGGGGGGGGGGGGGGGGGGGGGGGGGGGGGTGGTGAGAAGGGCATGGGGGCTTGCTTGAAATTGGAAAATTAAATGCTCATATCATTGGGTTCTAGGCTGCCCAAGTGGAATATGAGGTGCTGTGCTTCCAGTTTGTGTGTGGCCTCACTCTGGCAGCGGAGAAGGCTGAGGACAGAAATATTGGTACGGGAATAAGAAGGGGAGTCACAATACAATGGTTAACAACCTGGAGCTCAAACAGGACTTGGTGGACAGCGCAAATGATGGCCAAAATGGTCGCATAGTCTACGCTTGGTCTCACGATGATATAGTTATCGATGCCTAAAACATTTACTACATGATTAGCTTAAAAGCAAAATATTCAGATGCTGGAAATCTGAAATAAAGCAGTTAAATGAGTTATACATGTGAAACCTTCTTTCAACTTGCGCTACCGTTCCATTTAAACTCTCTTTTTTATTCTCTACTACTTTGCTCCTCTCGCTGCAACTTAATAAATATTCTTAACTGTTCCCATTTTATATCTGGTTGGAATTGGAAGGGTTGGAAAATAACTTTAGGAATATTTATTTTCTTCTTCTGGAATGCAGCAAAGCTGGAGGCTATGAGGCTGTTCATTCTCATAGCAGCCAGCAGGTCAAAATACAGGGAGGCGAGTGCACAGCTGCAGTGTTTTAAGCTTGCAGCGGTGTACAACCGCATCTTCTGGATCTGGTTGAATCACCAATTCGTATATGGCAATCACCCAGATATTTATATTCAGTGGATCCAGGAGTAAGCACAGATTCAGCAACATTCACGTGGGCGGGTATGGGACATGCACTAGCAATTCCTGTTGCTATTAAAATGCAATCGGAAAATCTTAGGAATACGTTGCATGAGAAAACATAACTGGGTAATCAGGCCTGCCAATGCAGTGCATCACATGATGCCGACCTGCCTATGCCTCTTCTAATCAGCAAATTTTGCAATTTATTGGTACAAAGCAGAAACAAAAAAGGAAATGAATGCTTAGACACATAAAAAGTACTCCCACCCCCAAAAAGTACTTCCAGTCCAATCCCTGCGGCTGGTAGAACTAGTTTAAGGAAAGCACATTGTTCGGGATAAGTTTCAAGATACAGCGTGGAATCAGGCCTCTCAGACCACCGAGCCCATGCTGAACATTAATCACCTGTTCATACCAGCTCTATGTTATCCCGTTTTCTCAACAACTCCCTACACATTAGGAGCAATTTTTACAGCAGCCAAATAATCTACAAACGTGTGTCTTTGTGATGTGGGAGGAAACCAGAGCACTCAGAGGAAACCCACGTAGTCACAGGGAGAATGTGCAAACTCCGCACAGACAGCACCCGGGCTAAGGATCGAACCTGGGTCTCTGGCACTGTGAGGCAGCAGCTCTACTGTGCTGACCCCAATATATTGCCTGTCCTATGCAGTATACTATCTTCTGGAGTTAGACATGCATGCAATTAATCTTGGAATGTTTTCAAATGCTTTAGAGTACCCTGGTTAATATTTACCTCTCAATCTACATTATAATGAGGATACTGTCAGATTTTTTTTAAATCATATTGCTCATGTGAGAGATTGTTGTGTAAAAATTAACTGCTGTGTCTCCTATGTTAAATTGGTGACTACATCAAAGGCACCTCAGTGGTATGAGAATGCTTTGGGAAGCCTTGAAAGGGACATAAAGGACTTATGAGAGAAATCAGACACTCAGTTAGAACTTATATTGTTCTTAATTTTTCAATTGTGAATTGTTTGCATTAGCTGTACCTGCATGGATAATGCTAATTTTATCTCTAGTTGCCCAAACATCTGCTTATAATTTATTTCACTTATCTGTGGTCTTGATGGTCACAGAATTGTTGAGCGTATTTATGAAGTTGGAAACTGTACTTCCAATATCAATACCCATTTCTCCCACTAGCCTGTCTTCCCCCCCCCCCCCCCCCCCCCCAACCCCCACCCCCTTTCGCCTGCACCTGATTAGTATGGGTGTCGGGGATTATGGGGAGAAGGCAGGAGAATGGAGTTAGGAGGGAGAGATAGATCAGCCATGATCGAATGGCAGAGTAGACTTGATGGGATGAATGGCCTAATTCTGCTCCTATCACATGAACTTCTGAGCCCTCCCTCTGGCCTCAGAATTTAGTCCTCTTCTCTTGATATGCTACAGCTTTTTATCTCCTTATCTCTGGCCTTTGTCCATGGGACATGTCAATCAAACCCATTTTTGTGTACCTTCGATCTTCCTCATTTTTGTGTACCTTCGATCTTCCAGCATCTGCAGTTCCTTCTTGAACACTCAATCAAACCCCTATCACTTGCCTGGCTTTGTTCCACCCTGGCCTCTTGTCCAGCTTTCTCCCCGCATTACAATCAATCTGAAGAAAGGTCCTGACCCGAAACGTTACCTATCCGTGTTCTACAGAGATGGGGCTTGACCCACTGAGTTCTCCCAGCACTTTGTGTTTCTTGCTTCCAATATCAATGCTCAGTTCACCGATGAACATGGTGCAAAGCTCCAATCTCCCCCAGTTCTCACTCAGACCTCCAATCAATAATAAGATTCTTCTGCAGGTAAATTGCACTCTGTTCCTCATTTCATACAGAATCTGCAGGTACTGTCACAATGTTTAAGAAACACGTAGACTGGTATATGGATAGGGCAGGTTTAGAAGGATTTGAGCCAAATGCATTCAGGTGGGATTAGTGTCGATGGGACATGTTGGTCGATATGCCAAAGAGCCTGTTTCCACATTGTAAGACTCTATGTCTCTTTGACTATCTAACTCTTATTCTTTTTATTAAGTAACATACTGTGTAAAATTTGGTGCACTGTAAGGTTTAGGTTTAAGTTTAGGTTTAGTTAGTTTAGTTTATTGCCACATGTACCGAGGTACAGTGAAAAGCTTTTTTGTTGCGTGCTATCCAGTCAGCGGAAATACTATACATGATTACAACCAGGCCGTCCACAGTGTACAGATACAGGTTAAAGGGAATAGTGTTTAGTGCAAGATAAAGTCCAATAAAGTCCAATTAAAGATTGTGTGAAGATCACTAATGAGGTAGATGGGAGGTCAGGACCACTTCCTAGTTGGTGATAGGATGGTTCAGTTGCCTGATAACAGTTGGGGAGAAACTGTCCCTGAATCTGGAGGTGTGCATTTTCACACTTCTGTCCTTCTTGCCTGATGGGAGAGGGGGGAAGAGGAAATATCCGGGATGTGACTCGTCCATGATTATGCTGGTGGTCTTGCTGAGACAGCGTGAAGTATAAATGGAGTCAATAGAAGGGAGGTTGGTTTGCGTGATGGCCTTGGTGATGTCCTCAATTCTCTGTAATTTCTTGCGGTCTTGGATGGAGCTGTTCCCAAACCATGCTGTGATGCATCCTGATAAATGCTTTCAATGGTACTTCTGTAGAATTTGCTGAGGGTTGGTGGGGACATGCTGAACTTCCTAAGCCTTGAAGTGTATCTATATATGGTATCTATATGTGGTATATCTGATCTGTTTGGGTAGTATTGAAAAACAAAGCTATTTGTTGTACCTCAGTACGTATGAGAGTAATAAACTTAAACCTAAACCTCATACTGGACATCTAAAAAAAAAAAAACTCCTTGCTTTAATGATTCATACACTAAGGGAAATTAAAACTCCATGCACATTTTCACTTTGTCACTTACTATCCAAGCAGTTTCAATGGCTCATGGCACCACTAGTAAGGATCAGTATTTCATGGCTGAGGCTCCCATGAAGAGATGAGGATGGGGAAGTAGATGTTGCTGTAGTGAAAAACCTGGGCCAGGAGTGGGGATATTGGGGCAAGGGGGAATTGTGTATGGATCTTTTTGTGGAAACATCCCCCTCTGGGTATGGGTTGGGCCAATGCACCATGGTTGTGAGTGGGGCAATCAACAGTTGCATTTAGTCCCAGAGTGAAGGATCTATCAGCTGGACTCATCAGACCACAGATCTCACTTTGTACTGAGGATGGCCAGCAACAATGTTTAATGGAAATGACAATTTCAGGGGACAATATAAAACTGGCATTCTGAGGGGACATGTTAAATCAGGCAGGGTTCACAATTTTCATTGTGCTGTACACTTCCTTGTTGAAATGTGTTCATAGAGCACGCTGTAAATTGTGAGCTTTTGATCCAGTTTCTGATGTTAAGTAGATAATATCTAATGTGCACAAATTGATGTTGTCATTATTTGCACTAACCAAGACAGGGAAATGACATTGGCACTGAATGTTCATTTTCACCAGTTGATGAGAATTCACAGACACTGCAAGCATGCCCAGAATTATGCGTCATCCACCATTTATGCATAAAAAAGAGACATAAATGGATTTTCTCTAATCCAATTTATCAGCTTAACTTGCTTTGCAACTGTAAACAGGGGGCCTAAACCTGTTTGAAAGCTTTTTTTTGTGAAACTTGCTTGTGAATGGCGGTGCCATATGCCGCATATACCACAGCATGTATTCACAGTGCGAACTAACAGTGCTTAAAGGGTCTGCTGGAGGCTGCCTGTGGATAGAGATATATTTGTGTCAATGCTTCCCTTTCTCTCACTCCTGCTCCAGTTAAATCCCAGCTGATCAGAGGATACTATTTGTCTACCCACCTTCTCATCACTCTCTGTCCCTATCACCTGAGCCACCTCACACACAAGGCTAGTACCTGAGCTGGTTCGGCCAGGTGCTCGATAGGACAGGTGAACTGCCTACAGGATTGTAGTTGGCACCTGCAGTTCTTTGGGGATGAACAAGTAAGGCAGCTGACTGTTTTCCTTTGGTCCTGCCAAGAACATGGTTAATGCCATTTGCACGTAATTCTATTTCTCGGGCACTATGCACAAGTCACCTCCCTCACACCTTTACTCAGAAGTTCTAATATTTGGCAAGACAATATTTTATTTTCCAGAAGCCTTGTTGAAAGTCTCTAACAAAGGTGGTTTAAAAATGGACTTGTTTACCTGTGTGTTGATACTGTATGTGTTTGCTGGAGATAAGAAATTACCTAGTTTACAATTCTAAATAATCAACTTTATTACAAAAAGATTAAAAAATTAAATACTTTAATTAAATTAAGCTGTCAGGCCATTAAACATCTAAATCAGCTTATTGGACAATGATAGGCACCTAAAGCAAGGAATGATATTTATTCTGGGACCTTTTTCCCTTCAAGAAAAAACATGGAGTATGGCTCTAATCTGCATTTGGTACCTCCTAGGCCTCATTTTCTCACTAATTTGTTGTGTTAGGAAATAGTTATTTATGCATCAACAAACCATTCACCTGCTTTGCTCTCAAAACAAAATTAATTGACTACGCTGAACAAATTGGCATTAAAAATAGTAATATGTTGTTATATTCTTGGTGCAATAAATGGAGCTTGGAGGAGGAGTTTGTGGTCATTTGAAAATCAATGTCATGCAGGAGGAGGGGAATGGGGGCTGGAGATTGTGGCTCACCTGGAAAAGTGAGCCACAATCTCAACAATCATTAGATCAACAAACGGGCAGTTTGGGATTCACATCGATCTGGGACTTGGGTCCTGAAGGACTGGAGGGTGAGCACTGCAGAGATTCAGGGAGGTGGGGCCAGAGGTGACTGTGGGTGTGAGATTAGTGGAGTGGCAGGGGGTCTGTCCCATCGGGGGTGGCCAAAGAATGGAAAGGAAATAATATAAATTTTGTCTGTGACGTCCCGATCTGGTGCAACATTTGTTTGTGGAGCAACAAATGGTTGTCACCCAGTCGAACATGGGCTAATTTCACTGGTAAAGCTCCCAAAGCAACTTTACATGTGGAATG
The DNA here is from genome assembly GCF_010909765.2 of Amblyraja radiata. NCBI lineage: Eukaryota > Metazoa > Chordata > Chondrichthyes > Rajiformes > Rajidae > Amblyraja > Amblyraja radiata. The sequence continues at coordinate 15,216,443 of NC_045982.1, read as the reverse complement.
ATGTGTGTCAGACTCAATGATCAGCAAGTTGTTGTGGAATGGTGGAGTAAGCCTAGACCAGTTCTAATTTTTTTGCCTCATGACAGATGGCGAAAAGTGTCTCAAAGGGCATCCAATTTAATCTCTAGGTTCCAATCGACTTCTATTTAATACAAGGCACTTATTCAGTATCCAGTTGCTAATGTGAGTTTTTAGTTTCAATAATTTAATCTTCATTGTAACAGGAAGTTCCAAAGTTAATGTTTCCCACCTACTGATGGTATTTATTAACTGCTTTGGGAAGAATAGCAGCAGGTTTTGTGTTCCACGTGTTGAAATCACTCTGCTAGCTGTAAACCATGAAGGTTGGAAGCAGCAAGCCAGTAGTGATGGCCAATAAAAGACTGCAAACTGTTGAGCATCATTGAAAGGTTGCTCACAGTAGTTGGTAGGCAGTAAGCCTTCATCCTGAACACTGTTCTTGTGTAAATTAAATATGTATTTTAAAGAATTAATACACATTGTGCTGCTTTATTGAAACTGGATTTTTTAGATAATTATAACAGAAAATATTTTTCATTATCACGATAGAGGGAACATGACAGCCTGTGTCTTCACAACAACCCCACAAATGGTGATAAAATAAGTTACGAAGTGACCTGTATAGTACATCGGTCAGGACCTAATGTTGACCAGGCTGCAATTAAACCTTTCCCTGATTTTTATTGTATCGTCTGAGTTTACAGTAAATGGTGTAGCACTTGGTTCGATGAGTCACAGAATGGAAATGTCAAAGACTATAGGGCATGACTTTAAGGTGAGAGGGGCAAAATTTAAAGGAAATGTGTGGGGCAAGATTTTTACACAGTGAGTGTGGGTGCCTCGATCATGCTGCCAGGGGTGGTGTGGAGACAGAGAGGGACACATGGATACGTGGGGTACAAAGGGATATGGATCACGTGCAGGCAAAAGAGATTTGTTTAACCAGGCATCATGTTCGGCATGGACATTGTGGGCCAAAGGGCCTATTCGCATGCTCCACTGTTCTACGTATATCTATGTTCTATGAGTCATTTAGGTCATTTACTGGTGTATATATATTTAGACATAATCTAGCAGCTTTTGCGTGATGATAATTGCTTCTGTGTCCTGTATGAGCCGTGCCCAATGTTTACCTACATCATTGTACACAGCCAGATCTTCTAGTGTGGGTATCAAACAGGCCAACTCATTACAGACGCCTGTACTATAGCAAATAGCTAAACTATTTAAAGTAATGATGACTGTTGAAAATGTATTTAAACCTCTCTTTAATGCCCATGTCAGTTTGTTAGTGTATCTAACAAAGGTTTCAGAAATCTTGAAGGAAAAATAAATTTGACAATATAATGATAATCTGACCCTTTAATTAGGTTAATGCATTTTTAAAAGACTTTAATAACATCCCCCAGGACAATATGAAACCACAGATCATTATTTACCTCTTATTCCATGGACCATTCAATAGTATTAGTCAAAACATAGAGAAATTAATTATTTTAATACAGATGCACTTGTAAAATGAAAAGTAATTTTTATTTGAAATTAAAAAATGACTTAAACATTGAGGGTAACTAAAAAATACTTCATTCTCCACCTCTGTTTTGTCTCAGTGACTCTTGTTCAATATGTTGTCGCAGACTCCTTCTGTCTAAATGGTCGACCATAAGGTGAACATTTACACAGTGAGGAAGTAACAGGCAACTCACCAAGGGAACGTCATAGCAAGCTCTAGCATGGAATACCAAGCTATTCATGTCTGGTCAAGTTGATTAGATGGTTGCCATGATAGAGGTTAGATGGCAACCATTCAATGATTAGCTTGTTTCCCTTTCCCCTGACTCTCAGTCTGAAGAAGGGTCTTGACCTGAAACATTGCCTATTCCTTTTCTCCAGAGAATCTCTGGCCCATGCCTGTTCCAAGTGGTGAAGAAGCATTAGGGATGGTACTGACAATCTTGAAACCATGCATCAGGAGCGCACAGAGGCTCAGCGTAATCGATGTATTGAGTGGATCACTTCACAAACTATTCACCGACCCACCACCTTCATCACCATCTATGGAGCATTGTGATCCCACACTGTGCTCATCAGCTATTCCAAGAAACAAGATCAGTCATTGTCAATCGCAAGGCACTGCCTAAGAAGGAGAAAAGCGTGACTACAGACACCTTAGAAACAGCAGAGTATCCAGTGCTTACATTTGAATTGTAGAATAATTTCAGTGATTTCTAACCAGGCTAATCTCTGCCTCAGAGGGCGGTGGAGGCAGGTTCTCTGGATGCTTTCAAGAGAGAGCTAGATGGGGCTCTTAAAAATAGCGGAGTCATGGGATAAGGGGAGAAGGCATGAACGGGGTATTAACGGGGTACTGATTGGGGATGATCAGCCATGATCACATTAAATGGCGGTGCAGGGCCGAATGGCCTACTCCTGCGCCTATTGTCTATTGTCTATTATCTAATGATTATGATTACACAAGCCTATCAGTTATGATGCAGGTCAGGAAAATCTCTGACCAAGTTGCATTGTGCATGAATAGAGATACGGTAAGTAGAAAATTAAAAATCTCTTCCATTTGTGTATTGTATTCATGATCTTTTCTGAAATATGTCATGTTTTCACACATCAAGAAACTCATTTGATGAAGCCAAAGTCACATGCGCCACAACGAGCTGATATATTCAGTTTGAATACATAAGTTGCTTTGCTTCAGCATCATTGATACAGACTGGGGTGTGTAATCCACCCCGCTTCCTGATGTTGATGACCAGCTCAAGCACAGTGGAGCAGCAGTAGAGTTGCTGCCTTACAGCGCCAGAGCCCCGGGTTCGATCATGACTATGAGTGCTGTCTGTACGAAGTTTGTGTTTTCTCCCATGACCGCATGGGTTTTCTCCAGGTGCTCCAGTTTCCTCCCACACTCCAAAGACGTGCAGGTTTGTAGTTTTAATTGGCTTTGGTAAAATTGTAAATTGTGTATAGGATAGTGCTAGTGTACGGGGTGATCACTGGTTGGCGCAGATTCAGTGGGCCGAAGGTTTTGTTTCTGTGCGGTATCTCTTATGTCTAATGTCTAAAGAATAAGTGTAATATTCTTCTGTAACTGGAAGATGTTACCCTTTTTTGATCATCAGTATGCTGCCAGTGAGTGCTGTGAATGATGGACATCTAACCACTCCACAGCTTGTATTAGAGAAAGAAATTAAGAATAAATCGACACAGCTCCTCATGAGTTCCAGAACATGGCTGGGATGGCACGGTTTCACTATTTACACGACAGCTGCTTCGCTTGGAGGAAATCGACTAATTAAAATAACACAACGGAAGAGATAAACAGTGTTGGCAGATAATTAACTGGGAGCTGTGTTCAGTCTGTGCATCATTTCTGTAAACTCAAACTCCCAGGGACCAAGTGACAAAAAAGGATTTTCTGATTTTATACTGATCCTGAAATTATTTTGATAAATGATTTCCTTCCTATTCCACATTTGGTGTTTCCGCATCTTAATAACTCGCAAAACCCATGGACCAGTAACTTTACCATTAGATTATCTATATCTCTTTGATAACAGAAACTATATTTTACAGCATGATTTATTGATCAACATAAAGATTTGCCCAACTCTTTTCCTTAGTTCACATATTGATAACAGCATTTTTTCGTGGTCTTCAGCTTCAAGAGTTCTGAAGGGATGTGACAGGATGGTTCGGCATAACATTGAGGAAGAGAGAGTTAGGACAGGGAGCAGGGGAAACACATTGTACAGGAAATGAAGAAAAATAGAATGCATTATGGGGATTAAGATCGAAGCAGCCCCCCATCTCTTCCTCATGGAATGTTAATGTTTAGTATTAGATTAAATAAATGGTTGAAGCAAACTGAGGTAAAGGAATAGGGATGTGAGTACCTGGGTCGCAGAGATATCAGAGTAAAATTGGTCCCTGTTATAAATAGGTACATGAAATGTGCAAGAATGTGGGACTTGAGGATATGGGGACAGATCATTTAGCTGGGATAAAGGGCTCTGAGGACAGAAATGGATAAAGGGTTACTGAAAACCAATGGTTACTTGGCATAAGGTGGACGTGGAAGAAAGTATTATAGAACTGTGCAAGGATCTGGGGGAAATGAACTTGTTCCTAGCAGAGGTGCCTGGAGTTAGCTGTATTATTAATGAAGAATCAAAATGTATAATTAACCTGATAGTCCATCCTCTTAATTTCATTTTTACGTAATAACAAAGTCGGAATTGTGAAAAAGAATTACACCACTCCACTTCTTGGTTCAAAACTAGAGAGCGTCACACTCCTGCTGTCTGATTCATTCCATTTCAACACTCAGATTCAGATTCAGATTCAGATTCAACTTTAATTGTCATTGTCAGTGTACAATACAGAGACAACGAAATGCAGTAACAACGAAATGCAGTCACCATTGTTATTCTTCACTTTCCTTAGGTTAAAGGAAAAAAAACAAATGTTCATGGTTTTTCATTTTCGAATTCACCAATTTTTAGGTACTGTGGCAATTTAAAATATTAAAAGAAGCATGACGGTTGGAGAAGCAGGACTTGGCAATTGTATGGTAGAATTGCTTGCACAATTCAGCAATTTATGGGGATTGCAATTGTTTCAATGGATTAAAAAAATGAAGCTTGTACATTTTTGATAGTTGCATAGTTTTGACTTGACTTCCCCTGGCTTCACACTTCACGTTTCTCTCTGTATCTCACAGCCTATTGTCATCTTCCCATCTCTGGCCTTTATCCACCCATCTGCCAGTCAAAACCCCCCCTTCACTTGTATCCACCTATCACTTTCAGGCTTTGTCTAGTCCACACCTTTCTTCGAACTTGGGTAGTTTACATTACTAAAAAAAGCACATCCCCTTCAAACTTTACCCCTCTTACTTTAAAGGTATGCCCTGCAGTATTTGATTTTCCATCCTGGGAAAAAGATTCTGTCTGTCTACTAAATTACCCATCTGACTAAGACCCAACACTTGCTGAATGTTGACACTTTATTGGATACACTCCTTTCTGTATGTAATAGGAATCTCAACATTCATTGGAAGTCTCTGGATGATTTCAATGGTATGTAATCTCAATTTATTCTGGACATCCGTTTACAGATAGCTTTAAATAAAAAGCACATCTTTCTTATTGAGGATCAGCTCAAGGAGTCAAAATTTACCGATGTTTCATTTGTGATTTAGTGCCTATAATGTCCCTTGCAGCTTTGTTCCAGCCATTGAGTGTACTATTAAGCAAGTGTTTCCTGTCAGAAAAGCCCCAAGGAGGAGATTTTCCATTTACATTACTTTCAATGCTGCTTCACCCCGAGTCATCAAATTTTGCTGAAAGCAACAGAGGGTGAATAACTTAACACGGTGGTCATGTGCCAGACCATAGTGGTGTCTAGATAATGGTACATAGTCTTGCTGCAGGCCGAGCTGGCAGATTGGATTTGCATTGTTCACACATATAATCCCAATGTGCTGACAAATAGATTGCAGTGGCATGTTTTTCTTATAGATAAAGTGGTTTCACATAATTTGTTTAACAGTTTTCTTTCCAGGTCATGGGAATGTAAGCAAAGATTCTGACAGATTACACAGAATACAAATTTACATGGAGTTTCTATTCAATTATCACCACTCGATCCTGCAGTGATAGGCCAGAGTTTATCAAAGTTGAGTAGGGATCAAGAGTGGGAAATGCAGGGACCCATATCTGAGGAAGCATTGCTGCCTATTAATAGGGACAGAAATATATGGGTAGAGAAGCATATGGAATGCTGGCCTTCATTTTGTTTTTCGTTCAGTTTAGTTTAGAGATACAGCACGGAAACAGGCTCTTCGGCCCACCGGGACCACGCCGACCAGTGATCCCCGCACATTAACACTATCCTACACCCAAACAGGGACAATTTTTACATTTACCAAGCCAGTTAACCTACAAACCTGTACGTCTTTGGAATGTGGGAGGAAACCGAAGATCTCAGAGAAAACCCACGCATGTCATGGGAGAACGTACAAACTCCTTACAGACAGCACCCGTGGTTGGGATCGAACCCGGGTCTCCGGCGCTGCAAGCGCTGTAAGGCAGCAACTCTACCGCTGCGCCACCGTGATTGCCCTTCATCACTGCCAGCACAAATATAAGCACAAGGATTGTATGTTACAGCCTCACAAAACTTTGGTGAGGCCACATCAGGGATTATGGTCGCTTCAGTATAGAGAGGATGAGTTACTTTGGAGGGGATGCAGAGCAGATTTACCAGGCTGTTGCCTAGATTAGAGAGGCTCTGTTTTGGGAAAGACTGGATAGGTTGGACTTCCTTCTCTTGGAGCAGACAATGGTATAGTGATGCACCTGGCAGAGCTGCTGCCTCACAATGCCAGAGACCCCTGTTCCATCATGACCTCAGGTGCTGTCCGTGTGGAGTTTGCATGTTCTCCCTGTGCTGTATGACTCAATTTCAACGATAAAATTGGACACGGTGCTTAAGTTAAAATATGCCACAGGTAGCTACCAGTTCTGTCGTGTTTTTGCATCATGAATTGTGTTGGTATTGTAATTTTGTGGGTCCTATTTTATTTATTTACTCATTAAAATATGCCCAATCAGGGTTACTATCAAGCATAACAACAAAAGAAAATAGAAGCAGCAGTAGGCCACTTGGCCCCTGAAGTCCGCACTGTCATTCAATATAATCTAGCCCAGTCCTCATCTCCTCAAAAGAAGCTGGTGAAGATATTGGCTGCAATAATAATCCAACTAATATCACTCTTAGGGAAAGAAATGTGCCATCCTTAACCAATGTGCTCATCACATACAAAATTAGTGTGCTCTGGCTAATCAGTGAGTATGTCTTGGTTCTGAAGAAATGATTGGCCAGATTTTAGCATCCCCACCATTGCTGGGGACATTCTGACCAGTGACTTCAACCACATTGTCAATATTGCTAGACAAACTAGTAGGGCCAACAGCAAACTGGACATCACCTCCAGTCCTGATGGATGGAGTAAATGGTTTGAAGCTGTGCGGCATCTTCAGCATCCCCGCAGGTGAAGCACGGGGTCAATGCACCAGGCGGCTTGATCTGGTCCCAGATGGACTTGCTCCCAGGAACTCAGTCAAATCTGGCCATTGTTCTCTGATCACTGTTTCCTACTGTCTGACCATCACCTACTGTGTGGTTGGGCCCAAACCTTGTTGCCCAGTGCAAGGAAATGTGTCAAGCAAATAATGCCTATGGGCACATTCCAAGTATGGTGTATGTGCTGATGGACCCAGTGAACAATGGTGCAGCCACTGCTAAGGCTCAGTGAGGAAAGACCACGGTCAGTGGTCCTCTCACCACTGGATGTTGAGGGACCGAGTTGCATTGCAACTAATCATTAGTTGCAATGATTAAGGTTGAAGCATTAGTGAGGGTATTATAATGACACAACTGCAATTCCACTGACAGTCATCTTGCTAGAAATCCACTGACAGAGGATCTTGCTTGAACTAAGCCATCAACATAGAGCCTGCTGGTAGAGGAAGTCTTCCAGAAAACATGTTCAATATCCCAAAGCTTGCAGAAACGCACCACAGAAATTTTTTACATCATCAGATCATTGTCCAATCTCTCGCACATACCTGCTCACACCTACTTTTGCTTATCTTTTGTTATTTTCCAAACAGAGTAAATTAACAGTAGTCATTTAACCCACGGCCACACATGTATGCTGTGGGAAGCAACCCAAGCAGTCACGGAGAGATAATGCAAACTCCACTTAGACAGAACATGAGGCCGGAAAATCCAGTGGCAAAGTGGCAGGCCGGAAAATCCAGGGCAAAAATCAAAAAGGGCCACTTTTCAACAAAATTGTATAAGGGGTAAGAGTGTTGTAAAAACAAGCCTGAAGGCTTTGTGTCTCAATGCAAGGAGCATTCGTAATAAGGTGGATGAGTTGAATGTGCAGATAGCTATTAATGACTATGATATAGTTGGGATCACGGAGACATGGCTCCAGGGTGACCAAGGCTGGGAGCTGAACATCCAGGGATATTCAATATTCAGGAGGGATAGAGAGAAAGGAAAAGGAGGTGGGGTAGCGTTGCTGATTAGAGAGGAGATTAACGCAATGGAAAGGAAGGACATTAGTTTGCAGGATGTGGAATCGGTATGGGTAGAGCTGCGAAACACTAAGGGGCAGAAAACGCTGGTGGGTGTTGTGTACAGGCCACCTAACAGTAGTAGTGAAGTTGGAGATGGTATCAAACAGGAAATTAGAAATGCGTGCGACAAAGGCAAAACCGTTATAATGGGTGACTTCAATCTACATATAGATTGGGTGAATCAAATTGGCAGGGGTGCTGAGGAAGAGGATTTTTTGGAATGTATGCGGGATAGTTATCTAAATCAACATGTAGAGGAACCAACGAGAGAGCAGGCTATTTTAGACTGGGTATTGAGTAATGAGGAAGGGTTAGTTAGCAGTCTTGTTGTACGTGCCCCCTTGGGCAAGAGTGACCATAATATGGTTGAGTTCTTCATTAGGATGGAGAGTGACATTGTTAATTCAGAAACAATGGTTCTGAACTTAAAGAAAGGTAACTTTGAGGGTATGAGACGTGAATTGGCCAAGATTGACTGGCAATTAATTCTAAAAGGGTTGACGGTGGATATGCAATGGAAGACATTTAAAGACTGCATGGATGAACTACAAAAATTGTTCATCCCAGTTTGGCAAAAGAATAAATCAGGGAAGGTAGTGCATCCGTGGATAACAAGGGAAATCAGGGATAGTATCAAAGCGAAGGATGATGCGTACAAATTAGCCAGAAAAAGCAGCATACCGGAGGACTGGGAGAAATTCAGAGACCAGCAGAGGAGGACAAAGGGCTTAATTAGGAACGGATAAATAGATTATGAAAGAAAACTGGCAGGGAACATAAAAACTGACTGCAAAAGTTTTTATAGATATGTGAAAAGAAAGAGATTAGTTAAAACAAATGTAGGTCCCTTGCAGTCAGAAACAGGTGAGTTGATCATGGGGAACAAGGATATGGCGGACCAATTGAATAACTACTTTGGTTCCGTCTTCACTAAGGAAGACATAAATAATCTGCTGGAAATAGCAGGGGACCGCGGGTCAAAGGAGTTGGAGGAATTGAGTGAAGTCCAGGTTAGCCGGGAAGTGGTGTTGGGTAAATTAAATGGATTAAAGGCCGATAAATCCCCAGGGCCAGATAGGCTGCATCCCAGAGTACTTAAGGAAGTAGCTCCAGAAATAGTGGATGCATTAGTAATAATCTTTCAAAACTCTTTAGATTCTGGAGTAGTTCCTGAGGATTGGCGGGTAGCAAACGTAACCCCACTTTTTAAGAAGGGAGGGAGAGAGAAAACGGGGAATTACAGACCAGTTAGTCTAACATCGGTAGTGGGGAAACTGCTAGAGTCAGTTATTAAAGATGGGATAGCAGCACATTTGGAAAGTGGTGAAATCATTGGACAAAGTCAGCATGGATTTACAAAAGGTAAATCATGTCTGGCGAATCTTATAGAATTTTTCGAGGATGTAACTAGTAGCGTGGATAGGGGAGAACCAGTGGATGTGGTGTATCTGGACTTCCAGAAGGCTTTCGACAAGGTCCCACATAAGAGATTAGTTTACAAACTTAAAGCACACGGCATTGGGGGTTCAGTATTGATGTGGATAGAGAACTGGCTGGCAAACAGGAAGCAAAGAGTAGGAGTAAACGGGTCCTTTTCACAATGGCAGGCAGTGACTAGTGGGGTACCGCAAGGCTCAGTGCTGGGACCCCAGCTATTTACAATATATATTAATGATCTGGATGAGGGAATTGAAGGCAATATCTCCAAGTTTGCAGATGACACTAAGCTGGGGGGCAGTGTTAGCTGTGAGGAGGATGCTAGGAGACTGCAAGGTGACTTGGATAGGCTGGGTGAGTGGGCAAATGTTTGGCAGATGCAGTATAATGTGGATAAATGTGAGGTTATTCATTTTGGTGGCAAAAACAGGAAAGCAGACTATTATCTAAATGGTGGCCGACTAGGAAAAGGGGAGATGCAGCGAGACCTGGGTGTCATGGTACACCAGTCATTGAAAGTGGGCATGCAGGTGCAGCAGGCAGTGAAGAAAGCGAATGGTATGTTAGCTTTCATGGCAAAAGGATTTGAGTATAGGAGCAGGGAGGTTCTACTGCAGTTGTACAGGGTCTTGGTGAGACCACACCTGGAGTATTGCGTACAGTTTTGGTCTCCAAATCTGAGGAAGGACATTATTGCCATAGAGGGAGTGCAGAGAAGGTTCACCAGACTGATTCCTGGGATGTCAGGACTGTCTTATGAAGAAAGACTGGATAGACTTGGTTTATACTCTCTAGAATTTAGGAGATTGAGAGGGGATCTTATAGAAACTTACAAAATTCTTAAGGGGTTGGACAGGCTAGATGCAGGAAGATTGCTCCCGATGTTGGGGAAGTCCAGGACAAGGGGTCACAGCTTAAGGATAAGGGGGAAATCCTTTAAAACCGAGATGAGAAGAACTTTGTTCACACAGAGAGTGGTGAATCTCTGGAACTCCCTGCCACAGAGGGTAGTCGAGGCCAGTTCATTGGCTATATTTAAGAGGGAGTTAGATGTGGCCCTTGTGGCTAAGGGGATCAGAGGGTATGGAGAGAAGGCAGGTACGGGATACTGAGTTGGATGATCAGCCATGATCATATTGAATGTCGGTGCAGGCTCGAAGGGCCGAATGGCCTACTCCTGCACCTAATTTCTATGTTTCTATGTTTCTATGAGGCCAGGATCAAATGACCGTGGAGGCCACAGACAGCTGTGGACGCTAAGGGCATTGGGTATTTTGAAAGCAGAGATTGCGAGGTGCTTGATTAGTGAGAGCATAAAAGGTTACGGGAAGAAGGCAGGAGAATGGGGTTGAGAAGGAAAAATAGATGCGCCATGATCGAATGTCAGAGTAGACTCAATGGGTTGAACGGCCTAATTCTGCCAATATGAATATCCAGAATCAAACTGTAACCTTCTGCATGTTAAGTGAATGTGATAACTGCTGTATTATGGAGAGCTGCATGCCACAGGGAAGGAGAATCAATCCTGGGATGGACTGTAATTTACAATTGAAAGTAAGAAAATGGAAAGGATGTTCCTACTGAGAAAGGATGTTTATGTTTTACTTCAGAAGGCACCGTCAGGGCGTGTGCAACACCAGGGTTAGGGTTTCGAGGTTGGTGCAGAAAGCCTCCGGCTCTGTGCCAGCTGAGGGGCCGGGGAAGAGGTTCTAATGAATTGCTCCCAGTTCACCTGAACAGATGATCCTAGGCTTGGAGGAATGAGCAAAGAAATCAGACAAAGCAGTGATTTTTCAGTGAAGCAGCATTGCCTCTGTCAATTTTTCATTTTCTACCAAATTGCCGTATTTTTGCAGTGGTAAAGCCTTCTTTTGGTATAATTTTAATAATAGCCAATATGACCTTGGGTTGCCGGCAGATACCCTCAGATGGTTCAACAGCAGACAAATATTTCATCAGCATCCTTGCAAAAAATAACATGTCAGGAGATTTTAGAATTGCTGTTACTTAGTTTTTATGCACCAACAGAAAATATAATCTTTGGGGAAAATAATTCTTGCTGCTGGTGGTTTAGGATTTCCTGCCAAAGGCCTTTCACCTTCATCCAACATCTTCACAAATGGAATGAATTCAGCGGTCATTAATAAAGATAATTTATCCTTGTCTATTCACTTAATCTCCTCTTCGGGTTATTGATTTTACTGACAAGTCTTTATCATGGTGTTAAAGTTGAACAATTACCTTACTGTTTTTAATGAGGTTGAAAGGAACTCACTGTTAAATTGCTCCAGTCTATTTGCCTGGTTTTAATAGTTTCAATTCACGGGCAAATTTAGCCCTACATTCTTAGCTTTCCCCCGCATTTTCGAGCTGAGATAGGGTCTTTGAGGAAAGAAAGTTCACCCATGAGCCTCTTTACTCTACTCCAATTATTACCACTTGCATTTATAAATTAAATAAATTGTGCAATTTTCACATTAGCATTAACAATGGAAAGCGTGTTTGGTACAATGAGAAATCAGAAATCAAGGCACGTATAATGGGGGAAATGAGCAAAGAAATCAAGGCTGATGATAAAAAGGCGAAAGTTTAAAGAAGCCTTGATCACAGAACAAAAAACAATGTTTTATTGGTGTTGAATATTTTTCATTATCTCAGAATATTTGTAGATTTAGTTTAGTTTAGCGATACAACATGGAAACAGGCATTTCAGCCTCCAGACTCCATGCCGACCATCGATCACCCATACACATGAGCTCTGTTATCCCAATTTCGCATCCACTCCCTACAGACTAGGAACAATTTACAGAGGCCAATTAACCTACAAACCTGCATGTCTTTGGGATGTGGGAGGAAACCCACTTGGTCACAGGAAGAATGTGCAAACTTTACACAGACAACACCCGAGGTCATGATTGAGCCCAGATCTCTGGGACTATGAGGCAGCAGCTCTACCAGCTGTGCTACTGTGTCACCCTTTTACCTTTTAGTTACTCATGATCATGGGTTTGGGCAAAGTAGTCACTTATGTTTGAAGAAATATAATTAAAATCATCACAGCTTTGTCCATAAGTTATGAGCCACCTGCATTAAATACTTTGATTTATTTATGTAGGTAATATGTTGGTCCTTCAAGGATCTTCTAGGATTCAATCAAGTCTGAAGAAGGGTTTCGGCCCGAAACATTACCTATCTCCTTCGCTCCATAGATGCTGCTGCACCCGCTGTGTTTCTCCAGCATTTTTGTGTACCTTTGATTTATTTAATGTGAGTTCCATTGACTTTCCATCAGATTGTAGAACTAGAGTTCTGGACAAAGAATTCAAATTCCAGTTCATCTAGACAGCTTGACAACAATCAATACTTTCAGTTATCAAAATATTTTGACATACTAGCCTGCTGAAACAAATTGAAAAATGTTTAGCCCAAGGATCTCAGTAATACACGGGGAAGCAGAATGCTTTTGATGGTGGAAAAATGTGGAATTGCTCATTTTTATAGGAAAAAAAAGATGCATATTATCAGAATACCTGAAAGCCTGCAAAGCTCTGGGGTGCAGAGAGATCTGAATGCCTCGTGCAAGACTCACAGAAGGTAATATGTTGGTCCTTCAAGGATCTTCTAGGATTCAATCAAGTCCACTCTCACTCTTCTAAACTCCAGCAGAAACAAACCTAACCTATCCAACCATTTCTCATAAGGGAATGCAGCCATTTCAGATATTAGTTTAGTAATGCCCCTGTCCCACTTAGGAAACCTGAAAGGAAACCTCTGGAGACTTTGCGCCCCACCCAAGGTTTCCGTGCGGTTCCCGGAAGTTGCAGGTGGTTGCCGGAGGTTGCAGGTAGTGGAAGCAGGTAGGGAGACTGACAAAAACCTCCGGGAACCTCCGGGAACCGCACGGAAACCTTGAGTGGGGCGCAAAGTCTCCAAAGGTTTCCGTTCAGGTTTCCTAAGTGGGACAGGGGCATCAATCTCCTCTATACTGCTTCCAAAACATTAGCATTCTTCCTTCAATAAAGAGACCAATACTGTGTATAACACTTGAGTTTGGATCTCATCGATGCCCTATATAAATGAAGCATAGCCTATCTGGTTATGGGTTTGTCATTCAATATGATCTAGCCCAGTCCTCATCTCATCAAAAGAAGTTGGTGAAGATATTGACTGCAGTAAAAATCCAACTAATATCACTCTTAGGGAAAGAAACGTGCCATCCTTAACCAATGTGCACATCACATAGAAATGGCAACATGCTAAGAGGTGGTTTCCTATCCATTTTTGCATTGAATGAAAGACAGTAATGAGAAGTGGAAAAAGGTAATCCAACATGGAATCTCACTTCATTCTGTACTCCTGCCCAATATGCCTTCCCCACTTTCAGCCAAGTCTCATCATTCTTCTGGTAACATTTCCTTCCCCTGCCCACTCGTGCACTTTTACTTTCCAAGCAACTGTAAATATTTCAGTAACATCCTTCCTTGTATCTCAGGACTCTTCATGATAAATATTTTCAAACCATGGGGAATTTGTTTGTTTTAAGCTCTGCCAGATTCTCTGTGACTTTCAACTGAATTAAACTAACATCTTGAATTTTGCATTGCTCACTTTTTTTCTGCAAGGGTAGTGGTGAGGAATGCCAAACAAATAGTCAGCAATGGGGAACAGACCAATATAGAAACAAGGGACTGCTGATGCTGGTTTACACAGCCTGGTGGGTTTGGTGCAGTTTAATACGAGCAGGAAGAATCACACTTATGATATATTGTGGGATTAAAGGACTACTCTGTGGTCCAATGGTCACCATAGGGTCTGATTAGGATGGTTAAAATGAAATAACAGGGTTATCATTGATTGCATTGAAAGCCTGGGGAGAGATTAATTTTATGTTATATTTATCAGGCTGATAACAGTAAACAAGCTGGAACTGTATAATAAGCTGATAGCAATGATAGCGGTTTAATGTTTGAGCCAACACATTCCATAGAAGCTTGAAATCACAGCCTGATATCTGTGGTGGCTGGATGGCAGTAAGGAGGACTGGATGGAGCGTTAGATTGACCATTGGGTGAATTGTGTGTTTGGGGATGAGATAGGAGGCTGGCGGGGGACAGACTGATGGAAGACAAGTAAATGTACTGGCACCTCACTCAGCATTCAGAAAGCATTGCCAGCAATAAGAGCCACAAATGGAATGCAGAGGAATAACGAGGAGACTTACCCTATCAAAGAGAAAATAAATATGAATAGGAAAGTTTTAGAGGGACATGGACCAAATGTGTGGGACTAGTGTAGATGGGCCATCTTGCTCGGCATGGGCTAGTTGGGCCAAAGGGCCTGTTTTCCATGCTGTATGACTCTGTGACTATGACTCTATGTCAAGAGATGTCATCACATCCAAAAATATGAAGGAAATTGCGAGATGTGGGTGGATAGACAACATTTGGGGCATGTGTTACCAGTCCCCATGACTGGCCCACACCCGCTGTGCTGGCAAGATTGCAGGTCAGAGCCCCACTGCTCAATGCAGAAGGCCTGGACTTCTTGTGGCTGTCCCTTCAACAACAGTCTTTCATAGGCAGTCATTGCACATCAGTGTTTAAGAAGGAACTGCAGATGCTGGAAAATCGAAGGGACACAAAAATGTTGGAGAAACTCAGCGGGTGCTGCTGCACCCGCTGAGTTTCTCCAGCATTTTTGTGTACCATTGCACATCAGTGCCTCACTCCGCACTGAAGTGGCCAGATCACTTTAACTGTTTCGTCGCTGCGGGAGCACCAGCAGAAATCACGACAGGAGTGCAGGAGGGACTCACTCCCAGGAATCCCCGCTCAAATTTCTGGAGTGATGTAAATTACCTGCAAATGGCTCAATTATATTTCACTCCAGAAACGAAAAGTGAGTTTCAATCACACAATGGTGCAAAAAAGGGTTTTGTAAATAAATTTCTAAACACCAGTATTGACTGTTAAATAATTCAGAAGACCCAATAGTTTGGTCTTGTTAGCCTAATTCTTGAATTGCTGAATGTATCAAATGAAAGAGTGCCCGGGGACGCTCACTTTCAAGCTTATAATAATAATAATAATAAATTTTATTTTTATAGCGCTTTTCTAAGACTCAAAGTCGCTTTACAATAGTAACAGACAATAGCAAACGGAGAAGCGGTGAACAAACAGCGCCAGCGTCCTCTCCGTGCAGCACATAAAGAAAGAATACAGACATAACAATAATAGACATTTAATCGGAATAACATATAATCGGAATATAACAAATAATAAAGACATCACAGAGACACAAATTAAAAACAGAATTCAATCCAAAAACAGAAAATCAAAAACACAGTGTGAAGAGAGAGCAGCGGCAACCAATTCGTGCCAGCGTCCACTCTCCCTTCACGGCAGCCATCTTGGACACAGACCTTATGACCCAAGAGGTAATGCAGGTGTTGTTCCAAGATGATTTAGCCAAGACTGGGAACTTGCTGCTGAGCTGCCATTCATATCAGATGGGCAACAGAGAGTGCCAGTGTCTATTTCTTGATTCACTGCTTTTTATACATTCTGCACATAATTACTCCATTGCTTCTGTTACAGCTGATTAATGGCCATGTCTGCTCATTAATGGACTGTTTAATTATTGCATAGTCCTCTTTATTTATGTGTTTGTTGCAAGAAAATAAATTACACGAAAAACACAGATGTGTGATTTTTATTAATTGCACAAAATGATCGCCATGTTAATCTAATTGTGCACCACCCTGGAGGCATTTTTGTTTAAAGCAGGATACCGTACTGTAGACTATAAGCAGCGAAGGCTTTAGCTGAATCAACTGCTTTATTGCTGTTGTATCTATCTGTAGGTTAATGACACTATCTGAATAGTTCAATGTTAAAATAGCTCATTTCTCAGCTGGGTAGTGGTCCATGAACTAAAGCTTCGACCTCCCTCCCTTGGTTAGGGAGGAGATATTGGACAAGGATCCCTGCTCCTTGTTTGTGCGATCTGTTAAGAACAGGGTTGGGCTTGGCTGATATGCCATTTAAGGTGGAATTGTCTCTTACCTACTCCTTCCTTGACTCATTTGAAGATCCAGCGAACGACTTGCACTAGTGGAACTCTGGCTAAAATATGCTTTACTATACTTGTATTTTTAATATGTCACAATGATTTATTGTCAATATTTGTAAGCTTTGTTTGTGGGAAGCTGGTTGGAAGAGTACAAGATGTCTAAGTCCTTACAAGAAATTTGGATATAAAATACAGTACATCTTGATGCTTCATTAGATCCTTGCAGATGAGTATAATGGGTTCTTTAGTTGCAGTTTTCTATGTATCACAGAGATACTGGTCACTCTAAAACAGCTGGTGGGATAGGACAGCCATGATTACCAAGGCTTGGTTGTAAGGATGGTTATAAGACAATAGTTTATTTGAATTGACTTATTCAGATGTATTTATATCATAAACATGGAGCCAAATAATATTACATATAAGCTGGGCCGGCCGTAAGCCGATAGGACCGATTGCTCCCAATTGGGTCCCGCGCCTAAGGGGTGCCCCGCGCTAGAGAAATCCAAAGCTCAACTCTAGGATCTTTGGAGTAATCTACTCTCAGCTCGGGTAGATCTACCCCGGGTGGAGGAGGGAGAGAGGGGTGGAGAGAGAGTAGAGGGGTGGAGGGGGAAGAAGGGGGTTGACGGGGACGGGGTGTGAGGGGAAATGGAGAAGGGGGAGAGGGGGAGGTCCCTCACGGTCCCAGGGCAGCGCTCCCGCCCCTCCAGTCGCCGTGCTTCACACACACAGCCCCGGCTCCACCCCTCTCTCTCCCCGGGGAGACGTGGTGAACAATACATGGAGGGCTGGGCTGGGGTTTGAAGCAACGTTTACAAACCTCGGCCTCAGCTCACCCGCGTTCGCCCGTACCCCGGCATCCTCTCCCGCTGCCGGCCCTCTCCCTCCCTTCTCCCCTTCCCCCCCTCCCTTCCCTTCTTCCCTCCTTCCCTTCTCTCCTTCCCTCCCTCCCCTCCCTCCCTCCCTCCTTCCTCTCTCCCTTTTCCCGTCTCTCCTTCTCCCCTTCCTTCTTTCTCTCTTTCCTCTCTCTCTTTTCCCGTCTCTCCTTCCCTCCCTCCCATCTTTCTCTACTTCCCTCATTCCTCTCCTTCCTCCCTTCTCTCCCTCTCTCCATTCTCTCCTTCCCTCCCACACACACACACACATAACGCACAGACAACTAACATACACACACACACACACAACTAAGTTAGCATGGGGTAGAAGCCTAAAGGGTAGGATGGGACTGAAGCCCAAAATTTAATGCCTGGATTGGTTTTTCGCCAATAGTTATTGGTTTGTCAGGATCTAGTTAATTAAATTACTTTTTTTTCATTTCAGTCACTAAAACAAGTGGTGATGTAACTATGTACTTTTCAGAGGTGATCTACACATTTTGTTTGTTACTTGTACGCTTACATGTACGCAATTTTATATTAAAATGTAGCTTAGATCTGTTTGGTCCATTAACTTGCAGGCACTTTTTAAGCACACATTTTGATTACTTTCCATTCTACCATTGAGATATAAAGTCTATAATAAACTTTAATTATATTTCTATGATTCTACAGACCTTGACTGGGAACCTGGGGCTTTCCAAAATTGTTCCCAATTGGGCCCCGCACCTCCTAAGGCCAGCCCTGCATATAAGGATTGGCTACTGGATTGGAACCGGAATTCAGAATTATCTCATGATAGGGTGACATTCTTGGCCAGTTGTAATGGCCGTCTGGGAAGTAAGATTTAGTCGTGTGAGCCATTACTGGTCATTTATCAGAAAGAGACACAATAATAAGGTTGCTGTCAATTACACTATTGTACAGAACCTCCATATGTTTTATCCAGTACATATCCAGGTCCGTGCTCATTCTTGCTGCATAGGTTTTCTCACCTGGATGGCAAAACCATATTTTCTTTTCTGGGAGATTGTTGTATTTCTTATCATGTAATCCAGCAATGGTAAAACATAAAACGCGGCAGAAGTTCTTTCAAGAACTCTTCAGCTTTAATCTGATATGCCGCTCGCTGTTCACTGAGCGGGTCAAATTATTGCTGTGGTGTTGTCCTACATGACTTGGAAGACTGTAATGTCCTAAGGTCATTAATAAAATGTGTCAATCCAGCTGTTAAAGCATCTGACTGGATTGGCCATTGGTGGTATTAACTAGGAGTGGCAGATGGTAGCCAAGCAATCGGCTATTCCAGAAGGTGACAATGGCTTGAGGTGAATGACCAGATGGAGAGAGGGAGCGGAGCCTTACTGGAGATCGAGTGAGGAGTCTAAAATATTTTATAGTGCAAATCTCATCAAAAATTGGGTGAATGGATTTGTCTGAAGAAAACACTATTCGATTCCTGAAAGGTAGGGGAACGATTAACATTTTCAATCAACATTGGATGAATTGTTTACAAGAGGAATGGGACAGATGTATGATATCATGCAATCTATGTTTAATGGGACATTATTTCAATAATGAGTGAATAAGTGTAATAAGTGTAATAATCTTCATTATGGATGGATTTGGTTACATGTCCAGAAAATCAAGAACAACTAATACTATCTGCAAGGGCAATTCATAGTATGTATTTTTGTTTCAAAATTCTCTGATAAAAAGCAAAAGGTAACAAAATAATCTGCTGAAGATAGACACAAATAGCTGGAGTAACTCAGCGGGTCAGTCAGTATCTCTGGAGAAAAGGAATAGGTGACGTTTTGGGTCGAAACCCTTCTCCATTCTGAAGGAGGGTCTCGGTCCAAAATGTCACCTATTAAACTACCATTTGCTGTTCCTTCCTATATAAAATAATCTGCTGTATCCCAATCATCCCTAAAAAAAACTCACATTTAATGCAAATAAAATCGACATCGTACTAAACCAGGGCATCGATGTGTTGGAGACAGTACAAGTGCCAAGATAATGGAATCTGAGCAATGTGTCGTGAGAGATGGTTAAAGGGAGAGCAGGTTGGAGAAAGCCTCATGGAAATATTATTCATTGTGGAATTCAGCTTCTGGTCTACAAATAATAATATTGCTATGAAATTTGGAAAACCTTAGGCATTCAAATCCCCAAATCGTAAGAAAGTCCAGCTGGATTGCATCTTATTATTATGGAAAAAGAAGAAAAACAGCATCAGGAATGTTGAAACTTACAGCACATGTAACATTTAATATTGTTGGGTCAGACTATACACTTCTAGTTAGGGCTCCAAGAACAAGTAGAAAAATGCCAGACAGGAATTTAATCGGAAGTGAAAAGAATAGCAATAGATGTGAAAAGCCAATTTGCTATCAAAATCTCATATAAATAAGCTGGTCTTGGCAATAAAATTAGTAACTAGTTCTGGTGCTGTAAAACTGAAAGTCAAAACATTGTAAAAATCAATGCCCAAGACAGCAGGTACAGTATCTTGAATAAACTCCTAGTTTAAATTCTTCTTCCCATTATACTCAAAGGAATATATTTGAAGAGTTATGGAAAATAGATCAGAGATTGTGAGAAAAGATCTAGATTATACGTGCAGACCAAGTACAACAAATCCAAATATTACTTTGATGGTTCCAAGAATAAAATGTCTAAATGTTGTGTTTCATTGCTGTTTCTTATCTCCACCCACAACAACAAAGCATCATGCCAGTCGTGACAAAGGTGCAGTGTGTATGTGGACTACTGAAATAACTACTGTGGGACAGTTTCTATTGAGAATTTGGTCAGTCATTTACAGGAGTCCAATACAGCTGGGTTTGACGAACTGGGTAATTAATGGCAGTGCTTCTCCGTAAGGAAGACACTGCATGCGTTGCTTTAATGCTGATTGCTAATGATCCCTTTGGGGTGTTGGCACCGAAGCTTGAGACTGAAGCATGATAAACAGCAGTAATGAGAAAAGTTGACTGGATTTTGGTGAAGGGGAACTGATCTGTTAATGGCCAGAGCTGGAGTGCTGTGCACTGTGCTACCATTAGGCACCTAGTGCTGGAAACCATATAAGGGCTTGCGTTATGGAATCAGAAGTATGTATTTTGTGAAATGCTGAAAAGCTAGAGGAGGCCAGAAAAGGCTTCAGGAAAATAAATGAGAAAATACTTAAAGGAGAAGTGATCCCCAGGAAACTTGAGACGCAGGAGACTTGGGTTCAACGTCAGCAGAGGAAAATGCACAGACAAGTTAGATTTTGGTTTTGGCTTATTATTATTTGGTTTATTAAGGGCCAAATGGCCTCCTCCTGCACCTATTTTCAGTTATTATTTTCCATGTGCCGAGGTTCAGTGAAACGCTTTGTTTTGCATGCTATATGAAGACATAATATATACAATACATAAATACAATAGATAAACTCAAGTTACAATAGATAGACCGAAGATTTATCCTTTTAATGCAAAAGGTTGTAAATTAATCCAGAGGTTCAGTGTTAGCAAATCCAGTGGGATAATTTAAGAGATGATCTGACAGATATTTTCAAACAAAGCCATTGAAAGGTGCGGACTCTGGGACTGGCCTTCCCTGCTGGGCTGCTGACTTATACCCTGTTTTTTATTCGATTAATATTATGACCATTAAAACACCACAAAATGGACTCAACATAGAAAGAATTCATTGTGTCTGAAAAAGGGTTCTGACCCGAAATGTCGCCTATTCTCTTTCTCCAGAGATGCCGCCTGACCCGCTGAGTTACTCCAGCACTTTGCAGCTATCTTCGGTATAAACCAGCAACTGCAATTCCTTCCTACACATGTTCAGAATGTATTGGAGCAAGTGTAGGCTATTTGGACATTCGAACCAGCCCTGCCATTCCACATCATTATTGCTTCCAGTCTTGAATATGATCTAAAACTGCACATTCACCACCTCCTTTGTAGAAACTCATAACACTCTTTTAATTATGTATCTATCTCAAAGTCATTGACCCCTTATCCTGAGACTCTGCCTCTTTCTGACTCCAGCTAGCTGCACCATTCTTCCAAAAAGGAACTCCAAGATGTCCACATTCCTATCCAATTGATGTTGTTGGGTGTTGCTGGAAAGGGTAAGCTCGAACAGTTCAACAATCCCCGAGGAGGTACTCCTGTTCTTTTTATTTTAAATACTTCACTCAATACCGTTGACATGCAAAGGCAAAGGTGAGATCAGATAATTGGTTCCCATTATGCAATGTCAATTGCCTGAGGTAGCAAATTCCACACACAACAAAATCAAAGAGTTCATCATTAAAGGGAGGGGTAATGGTAAATGAAACACCAATAAATACTGCTCTAGCCAAAAGATCTAAATCAAAAGATCGAATTCTTCTTGTGATGCTAATGAACATTGAATCAACAACGACAACAGGTTTGTTTTAAAGATTGGGGCATTAATGAGGTTGATTTCAGTGGTTTATAATCCCAGAAACATGTGGCATGGATGATGGTCAACACACCCGACAACTTAATTTTCTGAAATTCTCTTTATATATTAAAACAACTTAGATGAGGGTGTGAATTGAATGTAGATTAAACAGGGTAGACAAAAATGCTGGAGAAACTCAGCGGGTGAGGCAGCATCTATGGAGCGAAGGAAATAGGCAACATTTCGGGCCGAGACCCTTCTTCAGACTGATGTGAGGGTGGTGGGGGGGGGGAAGAAGAAAGGAAGATGCGGAGACAGTGGGCTGAGGGAGAGCTAAGAAGGGGAGGAACTCTACTGAACGTTTTTCCTTCCATTATTTATTATGTAAAAGAATATGTGTGTTATGATTGTGTTTATTGTTTGTTTGGTTGTTTGGTTGTTTGTCTTTTGCACAAAAGTCCGCGAGCATTGCCACTTTCATTTCACTGCACATCTCGTATGTGCATGTGACAAATAAACTTGACTTGACTTGACTTGAGAAAGCAGGGACTACCTGAAATTAGAGAAGTCAACGTTCATACCGCTGGGGTGTAAACTGCCCAAGCAAAATATGAGGTGCTGCTCCTCCAATTTACGGTGGTCCTCACTCTGGCCATGGAGGAGGCCCAGGACAGAAAGGCCAGATTTGGAATGGGAGGCTGAGCCACCGGGCGATCACGTAGGTTAATGCGAACCGAGCGGAGGTGTTGGGCGAAGCGATCGCCAAGCCTACGCTTGGTCTCACCGATGTAGAGCAGCTGACACCTAGAGCAGCGGATGCAATAGATGAGGTTGGAGGAGGTGCAGGTGAACCTCTGTTGCACCTGGAAAGACTGCTTGGGTCCTTGAATGGAGTCAAGGGGGGATGTAAAGCGACAAGTGTAGCATTTCCTGCGGTTGCAAGGGAAAGTGCCAGGAGAGGGGGTGGTTTGGGTGGGAAGGGACGAATTGACCAGGGAGTTACAGAGGGAGTGGTCTCTGCAGAAAGCAGACAGGGGAGGAGATGGGAAGATGTGGCCGGTGGTGAGATCCCGTTGGAGGTGGCGAAAATGTCGGAGGATTATTTGTTGTATGTGACGGCTGGTAGGGTGGAAGGTGAGGACAAGGGGGACACTGCCCTTGTTACGAGTGGGGGGATGGGGAGTGAGAGCAGAGTTACGGGGTATAGAAGAGACCCTGGTGAGAGCCTCATCTATAGTAGAAGAGGGGAACCCCCGATCCCTGAGGAATGAAGACATCTCCGATGCCCTGGTGTGGAACACCTCATCCTGGGTGCAGATGCGGCATAGACGGAGGAATTGGGAGTAGGGGGTGGGGTCCTTACAGGAAGCAGGGTGGGAAGAAGTGTAGTCCAGATAGCCATGGGAGTCAGTGGATGTCGGTCAGAAGTCTATCACCTGCAATGGAGATAGTGAGGTCGAGAAATGGTAGGGAAATGTCGGAAATGGTCCAGGTGTATTTGAGTGCTGGATGGCAGTTAGTGGTGAAATGGATGAAGTCAGTGAGTTGTGTGTGGGTGCAAGTGGTAGCACCAATGCAGTCGTCGATGTAACGGTGGTAGAGTTTGGGGATAGAACCCTGGTACGCCTCGAACAAAGAACTTTCCCAATTGTTTCCACCTTTCTATTCTGAAAGCATAGATACATTGTTGAAAGTTCTTCAAATATTGGTAGACGTTCTCCTAAATGAGTGACCATTCTTCATTTTGGAGCCTGATACATGAGTGCCAGGCTCCTGTTGAATTATAGAGTCATTCATGGTCCTATTCAGACTCAACTTATTCTCAATGCAAGACAATAAATCAAACATGGAGACCCTAAATTCAATTTATTTGGCACTGAATTGAAATTTGATATAATAATTCGATCTGATCTTCTCAATTCCTTTCACTTTTTAACGCCTATGGAAGACCTGATTTACGGAAATCCTACTATGCGTAAATTCGACTTTTCAAGACAGGGATGTTAATTGCGGAATTGCAAACGTTTTCTGGAGTAAAAGAATAGATAGAGCAGATAGTTAATTAAGAAGACAACCAGTCTTTTAAAAAACTGCTTACGTGCAACTTTCCCGCTGTGATCAAACAGATACATCGTCTTTAAGTACACAGCTGCTGGTTCACTGCGGGATTGACTTAAGAGTTTTGTTTTGGAAACTGAAAAGACAAATCTCTTCCACTTGCCGTTATTTGACACTTGTAAAATATAACATTCATTTATACTTTGGGGCCATCAAAACTAACCATGATGTGGATGTGGGACATTTTGATTCTGCACCACTGTAATCACACAGTCAAAAACAATAAGTAAATGTTCATTTAAATCAACCATCATTTAAATATTTTGGTTTTGACATGAAAAAAATGGACAATTCTCAAGAATTAAACTGTTACAAAACCTATAAACTGCCTGTAAAAGCTACCGCATTATTGAGTATTCTTACTGTAATTGAGGCTCTAAGTCTCTAAAATGTTCCACCCTCAATAACATTGCAATGTGGATAACAGCTGATTACCCGGTACAATTGTGAAAGTGATACCATTCAAATTGTCACACATTAGAGGTAGCAGTTTCTATGTGGAGTACATTCAAAAGTAATTAGTGTGGTAAAAATGTGGACCACAAGCAAAATGCCAGAACATCTCGAGGAAAGATGGGAAAACGCCTACTAATCCATGTTTCCTGGAATGCAGGCAGAAGCACTCCAATGTGAAGCGTTCAGTTACAGTATATTCATTCACTTGCTTGTTCCTGGCTGGATTTAAACACTTTTGCTATTATTACCTGCGGGATAAATGCACACATTGACACCCCTTCATGGAATCAACAAATTTGCCTTTGATTGCTCCACATCGGTTCATACACATTAAAAAAAATGTGAATGAGATAAAGCTTCTGAGGAAGTTGTATTAAATATCAGAAATATTTCTCTGCAGAAAGTAAACATAGATGGCAAGTGGAACAGGATTTAACTGGACAATAACACCCCCAAGCACTGTTTAGTTGCCTACTTACTCTGGTTGAATGGTTTTGTATGTTTTAAACTCTGTCTGCCAATCCTTTGCCCATTTTCTGCAGTTGATCTAGATCTTGTTTTAAGCTTAGACAACCTTCTTCTCTATCCTTCACATAACCACATTTTCACCAAAGATGAAGTATACAAAACTAGTGGCCATAGGTTTAGGTTCGGAGGTTTAGGAATTGAAGGAAGATTTTTTTCATCCAGAGAATGATCCAAATGTGGAATGGCTGAATAAATGGGCGGGAGGCAGGTTCTTATATCATTATGATATTTCTAGATCAGCACGTTAATTGCTAAGGTACAGTAGGCTATGACCCATGTACTGGTGAACAAGATTAATATTGATAGCCACTTGATGGTTGGCATGGGCATGGTGGGTTGAAGAGCCCGTTTCAGTGCTATAACTGTATGTCCTGACAACAACTCTACTGCCTGTGTCCTAACTCACCCTCTCCACTTTACCTGATCTAGATTGTGTCTTAGTTACACAAAATGAGAAAAATCCGATTATCCATAGTACCCTACGAATCTGGAAACAAGTGAAGTCATCCCTTAAATTGAGAAATTTATCTCTTCTATTACCAATTGCCAACAACCCCTCGTTCAAGCCGTCTCTTTTAGACAAGACGTTCATACACTGGGAAAGATTAGGAATTAAAAAACTGGGAGATCTTTATGAGATGGGAACTCTCCCCTCATTTCAAGATTTACAGTCAAAATATCATCTGAAAGGTAGCCAATACTTTAGATACCTTCAAATACGAGATTATCTGAAATCATATATCCAAGACTATCAATATATGTTTCCAGACACACTAGACGAATGTATGAATAGAAACTCGGATTCAAACAAGTTAATATCATACCTTTATAATACCCCTTTAAATATACAACCCCATTGTCAGAAGTAATTAGAAGAGCTTGGGAAGATGAACTTGGCCAAACAATTTTAAAAGACAGATGGGAGGAAAGCCTTCTATACATACACAACTGTTCTCTTAACGTTAGGCATTCGCTAATACAATTTAAAATACTCATCAGACTCTATTATTCAAAGTCTAAACTGAATAAGATCTTCCCAAATATTTCTCCTATTTGTGATAAATGTCTCCTTCAGGAAGCAACTATAACCCATTCTTGTATAAGGCATCTTTGCCTCTTGTATAAAGTCACATAATTTCTGGAGAGGAATTTTTGAAATGTTTTCTAAAACACTTAAAATAAAATTGTATCCCGACACTGAACTGATCACTCTAGGTACCCGTGTTCTGAGCTATCACTGTTTCAAAGACGTCTCCTTAATTATGGCCCAATAACGGCAAA